>NC_058131.1:317449994-317549596 GCF_016433145.1 Gracilinanus agilis
TCTCTCTCTCTCTCTCTCTCTCTCTCTCTCTCTCTCTCAGAACTGGTTGTTAAACATTTACCAACATGTACCTGACCGATTACCCTACCAGGTCTTCTAAGACCTGAATTAAAATCTCAGAGTTGAAAGGGACCTCCAGGGGCAGCTAAGTGGCACAGTGGATTGAGTGCCAGGCCTAAAATTGAAAGGAATGAGGTTCAAATTTGACTTTAGACACTTCCTAGTTGTGTGTCCCTGGGTAGGTCACTTAACCCTAACCTTTGTCACTCTGTCCTAGAATTGATAAGATAGAAAGGAAGGAAGGAAGGAAGGAAGGAAGGAAGGAAGGAAGGAAAGAAGGAAGGAGGAAAGAAAGAGAAAGGAAAGAAAGGAAAGAAAATGAAATATAGTATATTTCGGCCTGCTTTCAGACTCCATCAGTTCTTTTTCTGGAGATGGATGGCATTTTTCATCATGAGTCCTTGGAAATTGTCTTGGATTACTATATTGCTAAGAATAGTTGACATTCACAATTGTTTATTGTATTATATTGCTATTACTTTGTACAATGTTCTTCTGGTTCTGCTTACTTCACTCTGCCTCAGTTCAGGTAGGTCTTTCCAGGTTTTTCTGGATTCATCCTTCTCATCATTTCTTATAGCACAACAGTATTCCATTATGATCAAAAACCACCACTTGTTCGACCATTCATCATTTAATGAACATCCCCTCAACTTCCAATTTTTTGCCACCACAAAAAGAACTGCTATAAATATTTTAATACAAATATTTGGTACAAAATTTTAGTGCAATTCCTCACCCCTCCCCTTTTAAAATCTTTTGGATACCAAAATCTATTGGATACCCAATGGTAGGATTGCTGTATTAAAGAGCATCCTGGTTTTAAAGCCCTTTGGGCATAGTTCCAAATTGCTCTCCATAATAGTTGGATCAGTTCACAACTCCACCAACGGCGCATTAGTATCACAATTTTCCACACTCTTTCCAAGATTTGTTATTTTTCTTTCCTGTCATATTAGCCAATCTGATAGGTATGAGGTGATACCTCAGAGTTTGTAAATTTGCATTTCTGTAATCAACAATGATATAGATAGGGCAGCTAGATAGCTTAGTAGATAGAGAGCCAGGCCTGGAGGCAGGAGGCCCTGGGTTCAATTTTTTCCTAGCTATGTTATTCTGGGCAAGTCATTTAACCCCTTTGCCTAGTTCTTAAGAACATTTTCTCACATGACTATAGATAGCCTTGATTTCTTCTGAAAACTGCCTGTTCTTATCCTTTGACCATTTATCAATTGGAGAATGATTTGTATTCTTATAAACTTGACACCTTCTTCTATATATTTGAAAAATAAAGCCTTTGTCAGAGATGTAAAAATTTTTTTCCAGCTTTCTGCTTTTCTTCCAATCTCAGTTGCATTAGTTTTGTTTATCCAAAACCTTTTTAATTTAATATTTTCAAAATTATCCATTTTATATCCTGTAATGCTCTCTATCTCTTGTTTGGTCAGAAATTATTCCTTTATACATAGACTTGATAGGTAAACTATAGGAATAGATTAGCTATACAATACATAATAGCAAATGATTGTAGTTGTTTAATGTTTGATAAATCCAAAGATTCAAGCTTTTGGGAGAAGAAATCATTATTTGACAAAAACTCCTGGAAAAAGGTATGGCAGAGCCTGGGTATACATCTACATCTCACACCATGTACCAAGATAAGGTCAAGATGGGTAATGATTTAGACATAAAGGGTTCTACTCTAAGCAAATCAGGGAAATAGACCTCATCCTAACTTAAAGAGTATTCTACTAATTGAAAATCAAGAAAGGTCTCAAGATACCTGAGCTGTCCTTTGAATGAAGCAAAGAGTTTCACATAGCAGGAGAGTACATTTGAGACTTTTAGGACCACTTATGAATAGAAACAGAAGTGGATAATGGCATGTGTCTGGAAAAACTACGAAGTCTATTTGGCCTGAAGGATACTTCCAGCAAAGATGACTACCCAAAAATGGGAGGAAAATCACCTAGTTCACTCATACTTATTCCAATAAAACTCTAAAATTTATACCAGACAAAATAGTAATTTTAAAAATCCAATAAGAAACAACAGTGACTTCTACCCAAGGATGATTCTTAAAAAAAGTCATCCCAGAAAAGCATGAGAAACTGGAAAGAGAACCACTAGCAAAACCAATACCAGGCAGGGTCATCCACTAGCAAGATCAGAGGCATTCCAGGGCCATGTATAGCCTTCATAGCTGTATGCCCAGAGGCAAGAAAGAGCAAAGAACTACTCTTAAGAAAGTCCCAGGGTGGGCAGCTTTGGAAGACAAGTAGGCACTGTTAGTGCTATAGCACTTAAACTGAGAAACCTCAACCACAGGGGCCTAACACTACGTCTTGAGATGTAAGAGTACTCTGAACACAAAGATCCAGGGACCCCAAATTCCAAGAGGTAAGGTCAGCCCAGGATACAAAGGGTCCTAGGACAAGCAAATCAAGGCAAATCACCCTGCCCAAAAGTGTAATAGAGATCTAAGTCTGTCCTTAGCAAAAAGCCCCAAGTTGGGAATTTAAAAAGATGAGCAAGATTTTTTTAAACCAACCACTATCAAAATTTTTTGCAAATTTCAAGATCCCCAAAAATGATTTAGTAATTCCATAACAACTATAATCAGAGGCTAAAAGGAAAAAATGAATTTTATAAGGACTACATGAATACATAGAAGAAATAAAATAAGAAATTTTAAAATGGAATAAATACTTTTAAGAATTAGAAATCCGTGTAATGGGGGTGGGTGGGAATAAAAACAAAGGAGAATTATAAAGAGAACAAGTGTCTTAGAAGAAAAAGAGGTAAATCTCATCCAAGAAATGAACACCCTAGAACGGTTATGGTAAACCTTTTAGAGACAGAGTACCATGTCCCCACCACCACCCCACCCTTACCCCAGATAGGGAAGGGAGGAAACACTCCACTTGGGCTGCTGGGCAGAGGAGCAGGTGAAGTGAGAAATGTCCTCAGTCACATGGAGAACGGGAGGAGAATAGCTCCATCCTTAGTCCCTTTGACTTTCTAGTAACTAACTCTGCCAAGTAACTGCAGGTGTACCCACAAAGAGACCCCTGTGTGCCCTATTTGGCATGTGTGCCATAGGCTTGCCATCACTGCCCTAGATACTATAAGAGGACAGTCAGTTGTTCAGTATTTATCAGGTACCTACTATGTACCAGTCACTTTGCTAAGTGCTAGGAATACAAAAAAAGGCAAAAGATAATCCCTGCTCTCAAGGATCTTAGAGAAGCCTTTTTAATTTGTTAATTATGGATATAGAATAGGTCAGGGGGTGTTTTTGCCATTTAAGTTTAAAATTTTTTTTAATTCTCACTTGAGATAAATAAGGGGATGGGTATAATGAGAGTGCAAGCAAGAAAGGAAAATAATATAACACTAAAAAAATAAATGGGAACTGGATTGTGGGGGACTAACTTCCTCTTTCTGAGACTCGGTTTTACTCATCTGTAAAATAAAGAGTTTGAAGTAGATGATCTCTAATTTTTCATCATTTCCACAATCTCTATAGTTTCAGTTATTTATACCCAAAAATATTCCAGTGGTAAAAATTGTTTGGGAAAGGTAAGCTTATATTTTATATATAGCTTTACAATTAGTGCTTTCCAACACATTGATCCTTCCAACAGCCTCATGAACTACATAGTACTGTCATTATTCCCATTGTACAGGTGGGTAAAATAAGACTCATTAAGGTTAATGACCCAAGGAGCATTACTTCAGAAGATCTGGATGGCTACTAGAACAAAAGGGGGAAACATCTTCAACAAAAACCTAAGCCTTGTAGCTGACCAAATAATAATCAAGAAATCCTTTAAGAGATCTTCCAGGTTAACATGGCCATAGAGTAGAAGGAACTTCATGTCTCTTCCTACAACCGATCAAAACAAAGCATCTCAAAAGGAAAGAAATCAAAATCAGATGAGGGAAGGGGCTCTGCCAAGGGATACAGCCTTGAAGATAGGCAGGGTGTAGGCATTTCCACGCTATAAGGGGGTAAAATTACACCTAACTAAAGTGCAAGCTGATCACACACACACCTACTGCACCAGAGTCAGAGTGAGGACTGGGACAATTTCTAAATTCTCAGGGGCTGCCTGAGGGCACCACACTCTTACCCCTGAGGGCAGCACAGGGCCTTGGCAGCTAGACTTCACCTGAGGCTGAGGAACATGGAGCTCAGAGCATGGAGACAAGGCAGACTCAGGCTGGCCTGGTAAGACACAATGAAAACTGGAAAAATAGCCTTGGAGCAAGACTCTTTAAAGCCCACTACACCAAGAACTGCCTTCCCACCTCACTCAGACTTCTGACTGAGAAGCCAAGATAATTCAGAGAAAAAAACGAACACAGCAATGGCTTCCAACACAAAGGAATTACAATCCACAAGTACCAAAAGAAATAAAAAGCCCTTGACCCTGGATAACTTCTATGAAGAAAAGGAGCAGAGTACGGAGGTGACGGCAGAGAGAGACAAACAAGCAAACACATCCAAACTTACCCCCAACCCCCCCCCCAAAGGGAAATTAGTCACAAACTCCAGAGGAATTCAAAATGAAGTTCCAAGAACAAAGTAAGAAAGAACAAAAATGGGCTGGAAATTGGGAAATAGAAATACAAGTAATTCAAAAAGAAAACAGTTGAAAAGACTCCCACTTGAAAAAAGAAGTCCAAAAATCAAATGAAAAGATAAGCAAATTAGAGGCCAGAATTGACCTGCTGGAAGCTATGTAAAGCAGGATGGACTAAACTGAAAAGGAAAATCAGAATATCATAGCTGAAAATCAGTCTTTAAAGGTTAGAATTGGGCAAGTAGAATCTAATGATCTCACAAGACAACAAGAATTAATAAAGCAAAATCAAAAGAATGGAAAAAAAGAAGGAAACATAATGTATCTCATTGAAAAGATATCTGACCTGGAAAATCCAGGAGAGATAATTTGAGAATCATTGGTCTACCTGAAAACTAGAAGGAAAAAAAATGCTTGACATCATATTACAAGAAATTATCCAAGAAAATTACACTGATATTCTTGAATAAGAGGGTAAAATAGACATTGAAAGAGTCCACAGATTCCCCCTCTACATTAAATGCTCAAAAGACAACCCCCAGAAATATAATTGCCAAATTCAAGCCAAGGAGACAATATTGCAAGAAGCTAGCAAGAGACAATTCAGATATCAAGGAGCCTCAGTCAGGATTACACAGGATCTGGTAGCCTCCACACTAAAGGATTGCAAGGCTTGGAATATGATATTCAGAAAGGCAAGAGAATTGGGTCTACAACCAAGGATCACTTACCCACCAAAACTGACTATATACTTCCAGGGGAAATAAAAGGGGAATAAGAGGGGGTAGGAAAGAAAGTAAAATAAGGGTGGGGAATAGGGAGACTGATTAAAAGCAAAATACTGGTGTAGAAGGAAATAGTAAAAGAAGAAAGGGCAGAGCTAAAAAAGGAAATCAAAATTATGGGAAATACACAGGTAGTAATCATAACTCTGAATGTGAATGGGATGAACTCACCCATAAAATGGAAGCAAATAGCAGAGTATATTAGAAACCAAATTCTTACCATATGATGTCTACAAGAAACACACATGAGGCAGGTAGACATACATAGGGTGAAAGTTTATTGGGAATCAACTGAGAAAAACAAGTCAGGAGTCACAATCATGATATCTGACAAAGCCAAAGTAAAAATAGATCTGATTAAAAGAGATAGGGAAAGTAATTACACCCTCATAAAAGGCAGTATAGACAATGAGGAAATATCAGTACTCAACATGTATGCACCAAATGGTATAGCATCCAGATTGTTAAAGGAGAAATTATTGGAGTTTAAGGAGAAAATAGTACAACTATCCTAGTGGGAGACCTGAACCTTCCTCTGTCAGATCTAGATAAATCAAACCAAAAAATAAGAAAGATGTTAGAGATGTGAATGAAATCTTAGAAAATTTAGAGTTAATAGATATATGGAGAAAAATAGATAGGAAAAAAAGTAATACACCTTCTTTTCAGTAGCACATGGTACATTCACAAAGATTGACCGTGTACTAGGACATAAAAACATTGCAAATCAATGCAGAAATAATAAATGCAACCTTTTCAGATCATAATGCAGTAAAAATAATAATTAGTAAGGGTACATGGAGAGGCAAATAAAAAATTCATTTGAAATTAAATGATAAGATTCTCCACAATTGGCTGGTTAAAGAACTAATCATAGAAACAATAATTTCATTGAAGAGAATGACAATGAGGAGACATCATATCAAAATCTATGGGATGCAGCCAAAGCAGTACTCAGGGGGAAATTTATATTCCTGAGTGTATATATATCAACAAATCAGAGAGGATGGAGATCAATGAATTGGGCTTGCAACTTAAAAAATTAGAAAAAGAACAAATTAAAAATCCCCAGATAAAAACTAAATTGGAAATCCTAAAAATTAAAGGAGAAATCAATAAAATTGAAAGTAAAAGAACTAATGAAATAATAAATAAGACTAGAATCTGCTACTTTGAAAAAGCAAATAAAATAAAGTACTGGTTAATATAATAAAAAAGGAAAGAGAAAACCAAATTAACAGTATCGAAGATGAAAAGGGTGACCTCACCTCTAATGAAAAGGAAATTAAAAGTAATTATCAAGAACTATTTTGCCCAATTATATGGGAACAAATACAGCCTAGATTAACAGAAGAGGAAACAGAATACTTAAGTAATCCCATATCAGAAATAAAAATCAAACAAGCCATCAAACAACTCCTTAAGAAAAAATACCCAGGGCCAGATGGATTCACGAGTGAATTGTATCAAACATTTAAAGAACAAATAACCCCAATACTATACAAACTATTTGAAAAAATAAACAAAGAAGGAGTTCTGCCAAATTCTTCTTATGACACAAATATGGTACTGATTTCCATAGCCAAGCAGACCAAAAACAAAGAAAGAAAACTAGACAATCTCCTTAATGAATACAGATGCAAAAATTTTAAATAGAATACTAGCAAAAAGACTCTAGCAAGTGATCACAAGGATTATTCACTATGATCAGGTGGGATTTATACCAGGAATGCAAAGATGGTTTAATATTAGGAAAACTATCCATGTAATTGACCATATCAACAACCAAATCAACAGAAATCACATGATTATCTCAATGGCTGCAGAAAAAGCCTTCCTAAAATACAACACTCATTCCTAATGAAAACACTAGAAAGTATAGAAATAGAAGGGCCTTTCCTAAAAACAGTAAACAGTCAGCAAGCATCATCTGCAATGGGGAATTAGAAGCTTTCCCAATAAGATCAGGAGTGAAGCAAGGATTCCCATTATCACCTCTATTATTTAACATTGTACTAGAAACACTAGCAGTAGCAATTAGAGAAGAAAAAGAAATCGAATATTAAAATAGGCAATGAGGAGATTAAACTGTTACTCTTTGCAGATGATTTGATGGTCTTACTAAAGAATCCTAGAGAATCAACTAAAAAACTAGTGGAAATAATCAACAACTTTAGCAAAGTTGCATGATACAAAATCCACATAAATCATCAGCATTTCTATATTATTTCCAACACAACTCAGCAGCAAGAGTCAGAAAGAGAAAGTCTATTTAAAATCACCCTAGACCAGTGATGGGCAAACTATGGCCCACAGGCGAGATGCAACCCCCTGAAATGTTCTCTCTGGCTCCCCAACATTATTTCCTAATCTGATGAATACAATGAGTAGGATACAATACAATGAAACTTAGAAAGAGTTGCCTTAGAAACAGACTGAAAGATGAGTATTTCCTTTCCTTTGGCTCCCTCTTTAAAAAGTTTGCCCATCACTTCCCTAGACAATATAAAATACTTAGGAATCTATTTGCCAAGACAAACACAGGAATTATATGAACACAACTACAAAACATGTTTCACACAATTAAAACTAGATCTAAATAATAGGAAAAACATTAATTGCTCATGGGTAGGATGAGCTAACAATAAAAATGACAATCCTATCCAAATTAATTTTCTTATTCAATGCCATACCTATCAAACTACCAAGAAACTTTTTTTTATTGAATTAGAAAAAACTATAACAAAGTTCATTTGGAAGAACAAAAGATCAAGAATATCCAGGGAAATACTAAAAAAAAAAATGTGAAGAATGGGTGCCTAGCAGTACTAGATTTTAAACTGTACTATAAAGCAGTGGTCATCAAAACAATATAGTACTGGCTAAGAGACAGAAGGGAGGATCAATGGAATAGATTTGGGGAAAATAACCTCAGCAAGACAGTTTATGATAAACCCAAAGATCCTAGCTTTTGGGACAAGAACCCACTGTTTGATAAAAACTGCTGGGAAAATTGGAAAATAGTATGGGAGAGATTAGGTCTAGATCAACATCTCACACCCTACACCAAGATAAATTCAGAATGGATAAATGACTTAAATATAAAAAGGAAACTATTAAGTAAATTACATGAACATAGAATAGTATACCTGTCCGATCTATGAGAAAGAAAAGAATTTAAGAACAAGCTAGAAAGAGAATATCACAAAATGTAAAATGAATAATTTTGCTTACATTGAATTTAAAAAGGCTTTTACAAACAAAAACATTGTATCCAAAATTAGAAGGGAAGCAACAAATTGGGGGGAGAGAGGGAATCTGTATTTTTTTTTTAAAACCTGACAAAGGTCTAATTTCTCAAATATATAAGGAACTAAATCAATTGTATAAAAAAATCAAGCCATTCCCCAATTGATAAATGGGCAAGGAACATGAATAGGTACTTTTCAGGTAAAGAAATCAAAATTATCAATAAGCACATGAAAAAGTGTTCTAAATCTCTTATAATTAGAGAAATGCACATCAAAACAACTCTGAGGTACCACTTCACACCTAGCATGTTGGCTATTATGACAGCAAAGGAAAGTAATAAATGTTGGAGAGGATAGGGC
Organism: Gracilinanus agilis; assembly: GCF_016433145.1. NCBI lineage: Eukaryota > Metazoa > Chordata > Mammalia > Didelphimorphia > Didelphidae > Gracilinanus > Gracilinanus agilis. Next base: position 317,459,040 of record NC_058131.1, read on the forward strand.
AAAATTGGGACACTAATGCATTGCTGGTGGTATTTTGAATTGATCCAACCATTCTGGAAGGCAATTTGGAACTATTCCCAAAGGGCTTTAAATGCCTGCTTGCCCTTTGACCCAGCCATACCACTGCTGGGCCTGTACCCCAAAGAGATAATGAGGAAAAATACATGTACAAAAATATTTATAGCCAAGCTCTTTGGAGTGACAAAAAACTGGAAAATGAGGGGATGCCCTTCGATTGGGGAATGGCAAAACAAATTGTGGTTATCGGTTGGTGATGGAATACTATTGTGCTCAAAGGAATAACGAACTGGAGGAATTCCATATGAACTGGAATGACCTTCAGGAAGTGATGCAGAGTGAAAGGAGCAGAACCAGGAGAACATTGTACACAGAGACAGATACACAGTGGCACAATCGAATGTAATAGATTTTTCTACTAGCAGCAATGCAATGACCCAGGACATTCCAGAGGGACTTATGAGAACGAATGTTATCCATATCCAGAGAAAGAACTGTAGGTGTAGAAACACAGAAGAAAAATATTTCCTTGATCACATGGTTCGATTGGGCCATGATTGGGGATGTAGACTTTAAATGATCACTCTAATGCAAATATCAATAATATGGAAATAGGTCTTGATCAATGAGATATGTAAAACCCATTAAATTGCTTTTTGGCTATGGAAGGGGGAGGGAGAAGAGGAGGGAAAAGACTACAAATCATATAACCATGGGAAAATATTCTAAATTAAATAAATAAATAAAATGCCCCCAAAAAATCCTTTAAGAAATTGCCATGACTTCCTCAAAACTGCAAAATAATCCAGCCAGAACAACTCAAAGGTTAGGAAAAAGGGCCCATCAGCAAGCTCTTGACACCATATATAAACAAGACAGACTTAGACCTATACAACAATATACAAGACTTCATATCTGGAAGCAGCAAGAGCCAAGGACTCCCACAAGACAGCTCCTATACAGGGGTAGAAAATCCACACCATAAGCTTTGGAGTCAACAAGCCATAGCCATAACCAGGCCAAGCTCAGTAGCTCTCAGTCTGGGACACCTCAGATCCAGATCTCCAAAGTTCCAAGAGTCCCTGTTGAGATTGCCTAGAGGGCTTCAGGATTCAGTGTTCTGAAGTGCAAAGATCCAGAGCTACCTAAGGCTTAGCTGCATTCTTGGACACACCCTGGGAGTGACCCAGACCAAGAAGAGCTAAACTACCCACCCAAAATCACAGCAGGAGGAAGAATCTAGTCTTGGCCCAAAGCCAAAATCCAGGGACTGGCACTTAGTAAGTACATAATAAATGCTTGTTGGCTAATTGAATAAGATAAGTAAATAGAAAGCACTGACTAGAATTATTTTTGATCCAGAGGTACCTCAAAATCCAGCCTTGGAGAAAGTAACTCCATAGCAACTGCTAATAGAGATTGAGTAAAAAAATGAATTTTCTTCAACAACTACATAAATACCTAGAAGAAATCTAGCAAGAGAAAAAATTGAAATAAAGGCCCCAAAGGAGACTTAAGTTTCTTAGAACCCAAGTAAGAAACTTTTTAAAAATTAGAGTAGACAAAAGAAATCAGTTACTCATTGAGAAACAAGAAATATTAGAACAAAATTGAAAATAGAAGAAAATGGAAATTATAAACTCTGAAAAATAAAAGACTTGGAAAGTAACCTTTAAAAGTATAATTTCAGAATCATCGCAGTCCCTGATAAACAATTTGGGCACTACATTTCAAGAAATCCTAAATTAAAATTACCCAAATCTTTTCGAACCAAAGGACAAAGGAAAAATTGAATCTACTAATCACTTTCTGAACAAAATCCTGAAGAGGAAAGTCCTGGTAACATTATAGCCAAAATCTAACACTTTGATGTAAAAAAAAAAATAGAAGGAGCCAAAAATAGAGTTCAGGTATAAAGGAATATTATTGTAAGAAATAATCTTAATTTTTTTAAAAAAAGGTTTCAGACAAACCTGGGGAAGACTCATGTAAACTGACCTAGACTGAAGGAATCCAAAACAGAACAATCTATAGGACAGCAACATTATAAAGAAACACAACTTGGAGAAAAGCAATGACTAACCTCATCTCCAAAGGACCTATGATAAAGCATGTTATCTATCCTCAGATAGGTGATAAATTAAAAGTACATAAAAAAACATACTTTTTTTCATTGTTAGAGTATGGATTTGTTTTTCTTGATTATTCGTGTATTACCAGAATCTTCCTCCCGCCCCGCCCCCCTTTTTTAAGGAGGTTGGGAGGAGGAGAAAGGAGATAGCTGTAGAGATGACCAAAAATAGAAGACCACTGAAACATTTTTTAAATGAATAGAAGAGACCAGAATGAAACAAGCAAGATAGTTTTGAAAGTAACGTGTTGAATTTATTGTATCTTATATTTTTTTGAAAGCTGAAAATATTCAGTGTGTGTTTGTGTACAAAGGCCAGAATTTTTTTAAATTGTGGAGAAAAGAAAGGTTATACAGCTACTTAATGATGGCTCTGGGATCCGGTCCAAATCTTATGATTCCAAGTTCAATACTTGTCCAGTTCTTTTGAGTCCTAGGACAGCATCATTTGGAGACCTTGACTGGGATGATATTCCTGTCAAACCATAATGCAGGTGGTTTAAGGCTAGGTCAGGTTGAACAGGAAACCAAAAGCTCTCTTAATCTTGAATTTCAGTGTGAATGCTGACTAGACTATAAGTTTATCTTTTACCTATTTTATCTTTTATCTAGATTCAAGAAAAATTCAAAACAGTCCATTCCCATAAAGGAGCTTACATTCTTGGGGGTGAGAGATGTGGGGAGAGGTTTGTGAATTTAACATAGACATAGAAAAGTACAATACAAGACAGAAAATAAAGGAGATTTAAGGAGCTTTCCAGATCGAATGCTATAGGAATTTATGGTATATTAGAACACCAGTAGCTGAGGAAATGGGGAAAACTTCCTCAAGGAGATGTCATCTGAATTGATCTTTGAAAGGAGATGAAGGGCAGCTGGGTAGCTCAGTGGAGTGAGAGTCAGGCCTAGAGACAGGAGGTCCTAGGTTCAAATCTGGCCTCAGCCACTTCCCAGCTGTGTGACCCTGGGCAAGTCACTTGACCCCCATTGCCCACCCTTACCAATCTTCCACCTATGAGACAATACACCGAAGTACAAGGGTTTAAAAAAAAAAAAAAAAAAAAAAAAAAAAAGAAAGGAGATGAAGAATCTTAAGAGGTTGAGATGAAGGAGTACAACATGCTTATAGGTCCCTTCTTGCTTATAGGTCATGCTTAGCTATGGCTTGTTAAGTTCATAGAATTTGACTAGTCTCTTTTAGCTAGACAGAGTATATGGAGGGAAGCGATAGGAAATAAGGCTGGAAAGATGTATGGACTCAGATTTAAGAGGGCCTTAATGCCAGTTTAAGAAGTTTGCATTTTATCCTAGAGACAGTAAGAGCCATTGAGTATTTTTGAGCATGGGAGTGACATTATCTGACATGTATCTTAGGAAAAAAAAATTTGGCAGTTTTGTGAAAGATGTATTTGAAAGGAAAGATGCTAAAGACAGGGAGTCCAATCAGCAATTGTGAAATAGTCCAAACAAATAGTAATACAGGGCTGAACTATGTTGGTAGCAGTATAAGTGCAATAAAGAGGATAATTGTATTAAATGTTATAGAGGTAGAATCAACAGGCCTTGAAAGCAAGTGATCAGATATATAAAAAGAAAGAGTCAAGAGTCAAAGATAACTCAGAGATTTTGAAGTAGAGTAACTAGGAATATAGTCATGTTTTAATAGAAATAAAGGCATTTGGAGAAAGGCAGATTTACCAGAAAAGATTTTACGTTCAGTTTCTGACATGTTACTAGCAGGCATTTGGAGATACGTGGTTAGAGTCTAGGAAATCAGAATAATATAATAACTGGCATTTATGTAGCATTTTAAGATTTATAAAGTACTTCACATACCATAATTCATTAGATCCTTAACAAACCTAGGAAAGGTAGATGGTATTATCTTCTTTATGTAGATGAGGAAAGTGAGGCAGAGAGAGGTCAAATGACTTGTCCAGGATCACATAGGTAATAAGTGTCTGTGGGTAGATTTGAACTCGGGTCTTCCTGACTCCAGACCCAGTGCTCTATCCACTGCACCACCCAAGTACCAGATTAGGGCTGGATTTATAGAGAAGAGATAAACTCAGGGACAACAATGAAATCACCAAAGTTAATAATATATAGAAACTACAGAGCTTATAGAGCACGAGGAGGTACTCATACTTGGGAAATGATAATTGAATGGTGGATTAAGCAAAGGTACCTGAGGAATATTAATCATTCAAGGAGAAAAAATCCGAAGAGAGCTCTGTCATAGATCCAAGCAAAAAGGATTATCTGAGGGGGGAACACTGATAAACAATGTCAGAAACTACAGAAAGATCAAAGAGAATGAAGACTATCAAAAAACCATTGACCTTAGTGATTGAGGTGATTGGTAATCTTTGAGATTATATTTCTTATGGAATGGTAGGATCAGAATACAGATTGCATAGGATTGAAGAACAAATGAATACTGACTACTCTTTCTAGTATTTTATCTTATCAATGAAAGAGAACTCTTAAAAAAATGAAAAGGAATCCTGATAGCTTGAGGGGGTGTCAGAATTGCAATCACTAAATAATAGAAAATGAATGTTAAAATTCCATAGAACAAGCATGGTCCCAAAGGAAATTTGAAAAAATGCCCCCCATTCCCACATACACACAGGTCAACATATACATACACTATGTTCTTTTGCAGATTTCATGATCTATGACTAGAATATTGCATATATTTTTAGATTTTTTTTCAATGTATTGATTGGTTTTAATGATTTTTCTTTCCTCTTTTTCTTTAAAAAATATTCTTTGCTAAATAGAATGGCACTCTGAGAAGGGAAAGGGAGTGAGATACATTGAGAAAGTTAGGCAATGTAAAAACAACATGTTTTTACAAAAGGTATTTTTGGGGTTTTTTTGTTTTGTTTTTTTAAACCCTTACCTTCCATCTTGGAGTCAATACTTTGTATTGGCTTCAAGGCAGAAGAGTGGTAAGGGTAGGCAATGGGGGTCAAGTGACTTGCTCAGGGTCACCCAGCTAGAAAGTGTCTGAGGCCAGATTTGAACCTAGGACTTCCTGTCTCTAGGCCTGGCTCTCAATCCACTGAGCCACACAGCTGCCCCCAAAAGGTATTGTTTTTTTAAAAAGCATTATTCTCACTTTACAGCAGAAGTAGTAGGTTCAGAAAGTTTAGGTAACTCTCAGATTAAAAAGTGAGCAAGCCTAATCTAGGTCTCATTCTAAGTCCAACACCCTTTCCACTAAACCAAACGTTATCACTTTCCTCCATTTTCCCAGAGTTCATTCACATTGGGAAATGATTTCCAGATAGTTCACAAGTGTTTCTAAAGTTATACTTTTGTTTCCTTTATATGTCAGGTTGAAGGGGAAAGAATCAACTAGACTAAAGTTACCACAACTCAACTACAGGACAAATTCTCAAGATTTTCTTTGAACTTAAGGGTAGAGATGTTTGCCCAAGGTTTACAAAATCCCATAAAAATGCTGCTTTCATATTATGACTTAGAAATTCTCCCAAACTGCCCAGAGCAATATTTTGTTACTAGACCATTAAGTTACATAGTATTTCTATAATAAATACATCATGGAAACGTCAAAACAAGTTTTCTGTTTACTGTAGTGTAACTCCTTCCTAACATCATCCTTATATTGTTGTTCTATTTGAAACAGAGGTCATGCAGCTTTATGCACAATTGTGACATTTTGAAGCCTATTTTCAAAGGGTAGAAGTTGCCTGAAGATCTGTGTCCCCATCTTATGTGAATGTGTGTCTATTAGGTTTTATATAAGCTATTTTCTTGAAGGAATTGTTTTAACTGAAATTGACCTCACATCCTGTCTTCTTGAAATAAGTGTTGACTGCTACCACTCACCACCACCAACCCCCATTCCCTCCCCCCCATGCACTCTCAAACACAAAAATTAAAGCAAACTTTTAGTCAGCAATTCATTAGAATGGAATGGTGTCTTGTTTTGTATCTTTAGTTATTCTCCATAAATATAGCTGTGATGATCATTACTTATATAAGACTAAAGATTCAATGGTTTGTACATTTTAATGAAAAAAAAAATATGAATTAAAGACTTAGATCAAATAATTCTAAAAATCCCTTCTAACTAGAAAAAAGTAAATGAGTTGTGGTGGGAGATTCATTGGACTCTGAAATTAGACAGACTTAGATTTTTATTCTTAAGTCTTCCATTGAGTAGTTGTGAGGCTGTGGACTAATCTCCTAACCTCTTTTTGTTTCCTCATCCTTAGCATGAAGGGTTTGGACTAAATGATATCTAAGTCCCTTCTAGTTCTTTCTTTCTATACTGAATGTTCTTATATTCTGTGTTCTAGGGACTTCTCTCTTCTATCTTTAGCATTTTGTGTTCTGGTTCCAAGACCATTTCTGGCTTTGTCATTCATTGCTAGGTATTCTGTAATTCTCGCTTCTAAAATCCCTCCTATCTCTGATATTCTTTGTTTTAAAGTGTCTTCCAGCTTCTAATGTTCTGTTGTTTTGAGGCCCCCTCTGGCTCAGTATTCCTTGGCAATGATTTTTATGAGAAGGAAAAAATTTTAATAGGCCTTTACACCTCAAAGTAATACATTACTAAAGGGAGAGATCTTGTGAGAAATGACAGGGGAGATGTTTTTAGGTAGAGAACCATTCCCTGTATCCCTCAAATTAAACATATAAGTAACCACTATACTTAAGACTAGTCCATCTCAAAGAGGAACTAAATTAAATACTGAAATGAGACAAAGACAAGTAGATTGGGCCAATGAAATACATGAGAACATCACAAAATAAAAATCTGAAATTATGCTGGGGCTTCTGGGAAACATAAGCAACCCAGAGTTGGCTCAAAGCAATAAGAGGAGAAGGTGTGCAGGGCCTTGTTTGAAACCCAAGTGTCGAGTGAACTCGATTGATGAACCAAGAGGCAGATGGGCCAGCATAGTGAATTTTAAGTCAGACTAAGGAACATGCCAAATGAGCATTGCTTAGAGAGGAAAGTAAATGACTCTAATACCTATCTACATAAACAGATAGATAGTATCTGTTTTTAATGAAATTAATCCATATGATAGATTGACTACAAATGCCAGGAGATGTGATGACATTGCCTGAAGAGGAATTGCTTGGAAAGGAATGATGTGATACACCTTGCCACCTCACTCTATTTATAAGCAGTTTAAACTTCTCAACAGAGCATCAAAAATTAAGAAGAGTTTCCTCTGTGTAAGCTGTCCAAACTTTAGAATGGATTTGCTTCCTTTATCAAGGAAGCTATGAGAAAAACCATGGGATTTAGTATAAGGACAATGGAGTTGGACCAAGAGAAAAGAGATCTAGTTTCCAGTCTGTGACCTTGGACAAGTTACTTCTCCTCTCTGGGCTTTAATTTCCTTATAAGTAAAATGAGGGAGTAATATTGGGCTTTAATTTCCTTATAAGTAAAATGAGGGAGTAATATCTAAGATCCCTTCCAGCTCTAACATTCCATGCTTTAAGACTCCTTCAGCTCTAAAATTCTTTGTTCCTTATATACTTTGGTCTAAGGTTCCTTGCAACTCTAATGTCTTTTCCATTATATTTTAAGGTTCCACAATTTGAAATCCCTAAGAACTTGCAATTTAGGCACATTAGTTTAGGAAAAATGAGTGAAGGCAGTCATAAAAATTAAAGGATCAGAGATTTAAAGTTGAAAGGAACCTTAAAGATCATTTAGTCCAGTCCTCATCACTTTATAGATATGGGCCTGAGGCCTGCAGAGGTTAAGCAACTGGCCCTTAATCACCCAGATAGGATCAGTGAATGAATGAAAAGTCATTTGTTACATGCATACTATATACCAGGCCTGTGCCCAGCACTGAATGAACATTACCTCTTAAAGAACAGTATTCCATTATAAAAGAACTACATGGAAGGAAAATGTACCATGCTTAGTTCCTTTTGAAGTGATCAGCTTCTTCCCTGAAGTATTCTTCACTTTCACACTTTTCTTTAGGCTATTCTCTAAACATAGAATTGTCTCATGCCCTGTCTCCCATTTCTTTAATTCATTCTACCACCACTTTTCCTTTCTACTCTTCAGAGGAACACCTCATGTGCCACATCCTCCATGGCACCTTTCACAGGCATTCCCGCTAGAAGACATCTCTCTTCTAAGAGTATCTACTTCATGTCTCTCGTGCTTTCATGTATTATTTTGTATTATGGTTATTTATGCCCATGCCCTCTAAGACTCAGAACACCTTCGTGATAGAAACTGAGCCTTATTCATCTTTGTATCCCCATGCCCCGACCGAGTACATACAGTAAGCATGTAATAAATATAGCTTGAATTAATCATCTAGAACTGATGAAAGGTCCAGACTATTTTTAATTTAAAAAAAGAACTCACCCTTAGTTTTGAGGGTTTTGCAATGTGGTAGAAAGGGCATTCAATTTTGTGGTATGACAGCTGGACTCAAACATCAGCTCTGGTGCTTATCAGGCCTTATAAGAGCCAGGCATTTTACTTCTTTTTCTAAACCTTAATTTCTTCATTTTTAAGATGACAACAACAGTATTACCTTCCTCAAAGAATTATTCTAAGGATCAGGCAAAATAATAGATAAAAGCTCTTTTGTGAAGTACTTGAAGTTCTAGAAAAATGTCAGCTATTATTATTAACAATTGCCCTTTACCTCTCAGAGTGGAAAACTTAAGTTCATATTCCTAAAACACTTTATAAGCTTTGTCACCTTGGGCATCCCTTAACTTCCCTCATCCTTATTTTCTTCATCTGTAAAATGGGGATGTAGCACCTATCTCATGAGTTGTTATGAAGCTCAAATGAAAATATATGTAAAAGATTTTGCAAACCTTAAAGTGCTATATAAATATCTACTATGATCACTGTAAGGGAAGCATTTGATGATCTGTAAGGTACTATGGTATTAAGAATGTCTGACTTTTAAAGTTTGCAGAGCACTTTGTATACCTTATCTCACATTTAGCTTCACAATAACTATGAAATAAGCACTACAGGCATTATTTTACTCATTTTACAGGTAAGGTAATTGAGGCTCGGAGTGATCCCCCTCTCTCGCAGCTGATGTCACAGGAAAGACTCCAGGTCTAGCCCTCTTGTCCCTCTATTGTTCCCTGTTGCCCCTTTAGACAATAGAATGTGAAGAATACTAGAGATGGTCCATCGTATCCTTCTTTAGTGTCTCTTCCCTTAGTCACACTTCTCAGTTATTTATTTTTTCATTTTTAAGCTTTCCCTCCTCCCTTCTTTTTTGTGTCTTCCAGGTCCTCAGTATCGCCTAGAGAAGCAGAGTGAGCCCAATGTCCCTGTAGACTTAGACTGCACCCTGGAGAGCCAGAGCACTTTGGAGTTCTGCCTTGTTCGAGAGAACAGTACGTCTGCCCTTTTCCATCTTGCTCTGTAAATTGTCCAAGTGCCCAGAAGTTATACATTCTGGAAAACGTGCTGTGCTGGCTGGGCAGAGGGGTTTGAAAGGCACTTTGTTCCTTACAGCAGGAGTTGTCATCAAGAGCCAAAAGAATATTCCAAAGTGAAATGATTGATTCTCTACCTTTTGGTAAATAGGCTATATACTGTTTGGCTTCATGATTAATCTTTTTCTGTTAAACTGTATACTGGTAAAGTTATGATCAACCCTGAACATAGTCTGGAAATATAGTTCCTTTTCTGAAACCCACAATATTTAGTGGATAAAGTGACTGGTATCCAGTACATTTTATCCTGTCAATATCATTCTGAAATGCATCCAACATTTTTGAAACTTTTAAAAGTGTTAACCATGTGTGATTTCTGAGTGGGAGGCAGAGAAGCTTGTTTTTAGCTTAGTGGTTTTTTCGAAGGAAATTTTGAAAATGTCAGATAATTTCTTCTAGTTTCTTGCTAATGAGCTTCTAAACCAAACTTTGAAAAATAGAATTTTAACCATAGTGGGGATCACTATAAATAAATAAATAAATAAGATTAGATTAGATTAGATTACATTAGACCAGATAGTATTCTGATAGTAGGAGCTCATCTGGCCTCTCCTTGAACATTTCCAAAAACAGGGAGCTCATTGTTCCATACCCAATCCCAAGGTAACGTCTTGTCTCTATTATTGAACAATGCAATTATATTAGAAGGATCTTTCTTATATCAAGCTGAAATCTGTCTCTGGTCCCAGTTCTTCCCTCAGAAGAATAAAGTGTGTAGGGGAAAGCATTTTAGACTAGTCAAAAGTCCTTCATTTGAATTCCACTTACTGTGTGTGGTCTTGAAAGAGTGTATTAGTGTAGATCAGGGGTTCTTAACTTTATTTTATTTTATTTTGGTCAGAGACTCTTTCTGCAGCCTGGTGAAATCTGTGAGTCCCTTATCAGAATATTGCTTTTAAAATAATTATAGGAAATGCTATATTTCAGTTAGAGGTTACTGAAAATAAAGATGTAATTTGATTTTGTTTGGTGGGGGGGCTGGAGGGCATGGGATTCTACATCCAACTAAATAGACCTCTGAAATCTATCCACAGACTCCATAGAGGTCTGTGAATCCCAAGTTAAGACCCCCTGGCTTAGATGATCTTTTAACATCATTTAGTGTTCTAGTCCCCAAGGGCCTTTTCAACTCCAACATTCTATGTTCTAATAGTCTTCCAAGACCCATAACACTTTGTTCTATGTTCTGACATTTTCTCCATTTCTACTAGCCTCAGTATAGATCATTGTGATCGAAGTGCTAGAATTACAAAAAGGTAGAAGGTAAAATATATTTTTATAGGATCTTAGAGATCATTTAATCCAAAACTATAAATTTACAAATGGAGAAACTGAAACCTAGAATAAAAGCAAAGCCTATAAAATGACTTTCTAACATCAAGTGGATAGTAACACTGTTGAAATTTAAGCATTTGTCCTTTGACTCCAGATCCAGGGCTTTCTTCATTCATGTTGCATCAGAATTCAATGAAATGTTGATAAAAGCTTTTATATTCTACTCTCTTCTTTCCATTTATGCTTCCCTACTTCAGAGTATCCATTCTTTCATTGGTAGGGGCACTCAGGCACAGATTATAACCCTTAATAGATGGGATCCTTCAAGAGTTGCTATACCCAAAAAATGTATAATCAGATGGCCAGCCCTTTACCAGTAAACTTCCAAGATTTATATGTAGGTTGGTCCTTGGACAAAGCATCTCTAGGCTCATACACAAAACTTTTCTAGCTTGGTAGGACCAGTCTGAGTTTTAAATCACATGACCCAGCCTTGAATACTTCCTTGTACCTTCCTGGAAGGTAGTACCTTGAAGTACTTCCATACCCAAGAAAGGGCATTGAGGACCCTTGAGGGAGGTTTTCAATCTAAGGGACTTAGAATGGTTAATGGTATTGATGGTTTAAGTTTCATAAAGTATGCTAGTGTTAGTGGGTTGAAGGCTATGTAATGGTGGTGATAGTCTTCTGAGGGTCATAAAATGAGGTCATTGGCAGTATTTAAGAGAGGAAAGTTTGTAAATAGAACTAAAAATGATAAATATCTCAGCTTAGGAACTGAGATTTAGCATTTGTGCCTAGGTCATTACCAGTTAAAGGAGAAAAAAGCCAAAATCCTTGAGCTTTACAATTTATTACTGCCTGCTAATGTCTACTATTCTTCAGACAGCTGTAGAAGTTGGAATATGACCAGCATAAAACATAATAGAATTCGTTAGAAGAGCATTTGAAATCCATCAAAGAGTTCTCCTATTCTAATCCTCCCAGTTCTATCCTGGCTCCTAATCATGCAATCTTCCTGAGTTTTTCCTCTTTTTTTGGAAAAGGAATTGCCTTCTTTTCTTTTCTGGAGACTTCTGTAATTAGCTTGCCTTATAAAGGCACTAAGCCTATTTGACCTTACTTCCAACCTGCCTCAAATTACTACCTGATACTCTTCTCATCCCATCTTTGGATTCCATTTGTAATGAGGAAAAGATATTAACCACTTGCTGTCCTAATCCCTCAATTTCTTAAACATTCTACCATCACTATGCTTCACCTTGCCTGAACATGTGCTTTCTTCCCTTCTCCCAATGCCTCCTACGTTTTAGCTTTTTGTGTATTGTGGTCATCCCTCATTAGATTGTAAGCTCCTCTAGAGTAAGGACTGTCTTTCCTTTTCTTTTCTTATAAGTATCCACCAGGTTGCCTAGCTTGCAAGTAGATGCTTAATAAATTTGTAATATATTGCAGTAGGTACTTAATAAATATGTGTAGTATTGTATTTTATCATCCTGCCTTCCAGGCATTCCTTCAGGCTATCCCTCAAGTTGAACACAAGCCAGCTGTTACACAACGTAAAGCTGTTGAAATCTTTCTCCTAGATGCCCCACACAAGGACCATCTCTTTGGTCTTCCCATTTCTCTAATGAGATCATAGGATTTAGAGATTGTCTCATCCTACCTCTTCTTGTTACTGGAAGAAACTGAAGCCCATGGGCACTATGTAATTTGCCAAAAGTCATGCAAGCAGCATGTAGAAGAGCCAAAATTCAAACCATATTATCTGGCTGCAAAACCAGTGCTCTTTCTGCTACATCATACTTCTGCCTGTCTGGGCTAAAAAACTGTACATCTCCATATTATAAAAGACTTTCTTTTACTTTAGCTAAATCTGAGCCATGGTACTTTGCCTGACTTTCACTCTTGTTATCGTGTTGTTCTTTATATCATACTTGTTTCTGTATGTATCCTATCTCTATTATTTGATATTAAGACCTTATGGTCCTAGAGAGTAGAAACTGTCCTTTCTACTTTATTTCTTCTGGGCCAAGCACAAGATGACACATAGTAGGCAGTTAAAATGTTTATTGAGGTGTGCTCAATGACCACAATAAAATTCCCAGAAATTTACTTCTCAGGCTAATACATTCCCTAAGAAACATACTCCCAAAAGGCAAATCCAGTTACTATATTTTCTAAATGTATAATATTGCTACAGCTGCTTGGAAAGAATGAGAAGGCCATAGTGGTTACTGCAGTTTGCTACTCCTTAAGAGCACAGTCATCTTGTGGTCTTGGTTTTTGTTAATCCTGACACTGACTTAACATGACCTTGGGTAAGTCACCTAGCCCCTCTAGGCCTCAGTTTATGTATTAAATAATTTTAAATAAGGGAATTGGACTAGATGTCACTAATGGTTCTCCAGTTCTGAAATATTTTGTATAATAGTGTATATTCTTGGGTCCTTTCCAGCCCAAACTTAAACCTAAGGTTTAAGGTCTGCCCCTTCTAACTAATAATCTGTTCTACAGTCCATTCCAGTTCTTAATTCTGTGATTCTAAGAACGATTTAAACATCAGAATGGGCCTTAATCCTTCTTAGAGACCCAGAAGGATCTTGTACATCAAAAAAAATTATTTAATTGAATTGAATTCACCATTTTAGAGATGGAAAAACTCAAAAATAGTAATATTTACTTTCTCTGATCTGGGAAAGGGAACTAGGATCTTTTCATTGGCTCAGTGACTTAGTGAAATACCTAATTCAAGCTTTTTGAATTTTGAAAAAAGGAAAATTCTCTCAAGGATAGTAAACAATACTCTTTTTTGATAAATACAGATTTAAGAGTTGCTGGTGAAGAACATAGGCCATATGAATTTGAATTCATAGTTGTGGGTGGGTATAAACATGTATGTGCTAATGTGTATGTATATCTGTTTCTTCACAGATTTACAAGACTTTTTTTTTATTAGACATTTATTAATATTCGTTTTTAACCTGTTTACATACTTTATGCCCCTACTTTCCCCTTCACCCCCCACTCTCCCCACACCCATGGCCAACGCACATTTCCACTGGTTGTAACATGTGTCCTTGTTCAGGGTCTATTTCCCATTCATGTCCACCTCAGCCTATGCATTCAAGCAATTGTTTATCTTATATGTTTCCTCTCCTGCAGTCCTTCCTCTGAATGTGGGTAGCATCTTTACCATAAATCCCTCAGAGCTGTCTTGTGTCATTGCAGTGCTGCTGGTACAGGAGCCCATTACATTCGATTTTACCATAGTATATCAGTCTCTGTGTACAATGTTCTTCTGGCTCTGCTCCTTTCGCTCTGCATCACTTCCTGGAGGTCTCTCCAATTTGCATGGAATTCCTCCAGTTTATTATTCCTTTTAGCACAATGGTATTCCATCACCCGCATATGATTTACAAGACTTTAGGGCTAGATGGAACCTTATCAATAAAAAAAAAAAAAAAAAAAAAAAAAAAAAAAAAACTTGATTTTAATTCAGAGGACATGGATTGAAGTCCAAATTCAACCACTTATAAACTTCAGAGTCCTAGTCAACACAACATCTGGAATAAGAAAATCTAGGTTCAAATTCCACTGTCACTTATTAGTTCTCTAGTTTTCTAGTCATTTTCCTTCTCTAGGGTTGTTTACTTAACACAAAAATGAGATTGGTCTAGATCAGTGATTCCCAAAGTGGGTGCTACCACCCCCTGGTGGGTGCTGCAGCGATCTAGGGAGGCGGTGATGGCCACAGGTGTATTTATCTTTCCTATTAATTGCTATTAAAATTTTAAAAAAATTAGTTTCCAGGGGGCTAAGTAATATTTTTTTTCTGGAAAGGGGGCGGTAGGCCAAAAAAGTTTGCAAACCACTGGTCTAGATATTCTCCAGAGCCCCCTCCAGCTCCTTAATTATTCACCCTTTTTTCTTATATGTAAAATGGAGATGATAATTCTACTCCATGCCTCCCAAGGGTTTTATAAAGACACTAGGTAAAGGTTCAGTGGATAGAGTGCCAGGCCTGGAGATAGGAAGTCCTGGGTTCAAATCTAATCTCAGACATTTCCCAACTTTATGTCCCTGGGTTAGTCACTTAACCCCAATTGCCTTCCCCATGCCTTTCTCCTGCCTTGAAATTGATAACATGGATTCTAAGTCAGAAAATAAGGGTTATTTTTTTTCTTTAAGACACTATATAAAGGAGACAGGTATCTCATTTTCTAGATAAATAGCTGAAAGTCAGGTGTGTTGGAAGTGACTGACTCCAGATCACACAGCTTTCCAAAACCTTTAGTTAGACCTGCCTGATGAAGTACTCCTCACAGATCCAGGAGGTTCAGAGTTGGTGTCAGCAAGAGCACTGAGGAAGTTAATGTAGAATTTTTGTGGAGAATGTCACTTGTTTGTTGTCCATCTTTGTGTTTTCTTATTGTTAAGTAGAAAAGGGAAAGAGAAATGAATGTTTGGGTTTTTTTTCCCCCAAAGATTTCTGGTAATTTTCCAGATCTTTGTGTTGTCTTATTGTTAAGTAGAAAAGGGAAAGAGAAATGAATGTTTGGTTTTTTTCCCAAAGATTCCTGGTAATTTTCCAGATACTCTTCATGATTCATAATGGACAGATTTCTCCTCTTTTTAGTACTTTGTGCCAACAGAGGAGACACCCTGGGGGTAAGTCGGTGCTAGGAAAGCTCTGCCTGACTCACTTACTCAGGGATCACTAACCTTCAACATGAACTGTAGCACTTTAAATATCAAAGCTTTAAATGCCATTTTGCATTGCCTCAACAGGATTTTTTTTTAAAAAAAACAAGGAAACGATATGATATAATAAGGTTTGTTTATGAATAGAAACTTAGGTATTTGAGTAGCTAAATGATTTCAGGCCCTGCCTTTAGATCTTAGAACTCATCTAGTCCAGCCCTTTCATTTTATTGAGAGGAAAACTACCTAGCTTTGCCCTGTGTCTGTAGAGAAGTAGCTTCAACTCTTTGGGACTCTTTTTCCTTATCTGTTAAGTGAGGATAATAATAATGTACCAACTACCTCACAGCATTGTAATGAGGCAAATGCCATGCAAATTTTCAAGCACTATAGAAATGTGAGTTATTATTGGTAGGAAAGCAGTTCTTGAACCCTAAAGCTCAGTCAGAATAGGAAGTATGGTTGTGATTTTTAAATTGATGGCAGCATGGTATAGTCAGTAAAGACTTGGCCTCAAAGACAGGAAAACGTTGGTTCAAGCCAACAGCTAAAATTATTAATCTCTGAGATAATACCAACCTACATTAGTGGATAGAGTTTACTCCCCTTGGAGTTCCTAATGCCAATGAAATTTTAAGGTCTAGTGTCTATCTCGATCTTGTCAGTATATTGCAGTATTCGTATATGCTAAGATAAAACAAGAGATCCTCAGTAGTATATAGGAATGTTCCCTCTACCAGTGCAAAGTAATTGCTAGCTATGTAAATCACTTTACCTCCCAAGGACATAGTTTTTTCATCTTTAAAATGAGTTTGGGCTAGATGATTTCTGAAGTCTCTTAATAGCTATAAATTTGATCAATGTTAGAACATAGAATATCAGAGCTGGATAGGGCTTATCAACCTAGAATAGAAAAACATTGACTATCCAAGCTAGAGAGGGTCTTAGAAAATAAAACACAGAACGAACATCATAGCTGGAAGGGAATTCCAAGCCTCCTCTCCCATTTTTAGAGTTGAGGAGACTCAGATCTTGAGAGGAAAAATAACTTGCCTTGCCCTAAATCACCCAATTAAGTGACTGAGCCATACTCAAACCCAAGTGTCCTGACTCTAAAGGAAGCCAGCCTAGAGGTGTTTCACTAAGTTATGGTTACCTTATCCCTAAAAGGAGAATATTCACGCTCATACCTCCCATGTTAATTTTCTCACCTTGTTGTTCAGTCATTTTCAGTCATGTCCTGACTCTTTGTGACCCCATTTGGGGTTTTCTTGGCAAAGATACTAGAATGGTTTGCCATTTCCTTCTCCAGCTCATTTTACAGATGAAGAAACTGAGGCAAACAGGGTCTTAAGCCATATTTAAACTCAGGAAGATGAGTCCTCTTGACTCTAGACCTGCAGTCTATCCATAGCACCACCTTGCAGAGTCTCCATTTACCCACCCTATATAACTTTTTATTTCAAGGGATAAAAGAGATCTTTGTATATTTGCTTTTCTCTTTTGCCCTGTAGTTCTCTGGATAGCAAAGAGTATCTCTTGCCTATGTGTGTCTCTCCTACAGTTGTGGCGTTTAACACAGAGCTGAACATCTAGAGCCCCAGAGATCATTTTCCCTTTGTGCAGCTGATGTTTGTGTCATATACTCATCAGGCATTTGAGAAGAGGACAGTTGTCAAAACTCAAACTAGAAATGTAAGCTCAGGTTTTCATTACTAATATGAAAGCATGTGTGTCTGCCACTAATGATTTCTTCCAGTATGTCCTCATGGTATGAAAGTAACTCTTAACTTCTCAAAGTTTCTGCCAATAGAGTTGGCAAGTCATAATAAATCCACAACTCTTTGCACTGTGCTGTGCTGCCTCTCATTCTTGATCCCCCATTTGTTTCCATTTCCCTAGGCCTCCATCCCAGCTCTCCCTTGGAGAAGTGACTTGCCAGAAATCTATAGACATGGATGACCTTTGGGCTAAAGAGCTAGCTTACCTGGTGCAGACAGATATCTAGGTCCTTCCTTCCCAACTTTAATGCCACTTTTTTTTTTCTAAACCCCACCCACTTCCCAAGCAAAAGGGATTTTTCCAAATAAGAACATGAACTTTTGACCTCTCATTTAACTTTTCTCTCCCCATAATTATTTTTATTTTTATAATTCCCACCATTTAATTATAAGCTCCCTGAGAGCAGGGTCTGAGTCCTGTCTGCCTTCATATCTTCAACTTAAAATATTTAATAAATGTTTGCCAAACAGGTGTTGAGCTTTATCCTCACCTCCTTTCTCAATAAGAGCCTGTTCTGTACTGTCTGGAGTAAGAAGTTCCAAAATACTCAAGGCTAATTAGTTTCATTTTTCTCTATCCCCTTCCTGGAAAGTTCCCCTTTCTCATTTTATCATTAGGTAGCAATTAGTATTCAAGGGAAATTGGTCTTAATATATTAAAATTGGTTAAGTGCATTTAGACCTGTATCCCAGCCAATGTCTTATTGGAAAATGTAATTGGGGACTCTGTGTATGTAATTAATTGAATTACAATTAAGAACTTTCATTAAGCAATACACTAGTACATTAAAGCAATAAGGAAACATGTTCACAACACCACTGCCCTTGTCTTTCCTTTGAGTGAGGGCATAGAGATTTGCTGCTCATATGTGATTTCCTATAATCTACCCCACTAATATAATAACTTGGTTATGTCTCTTAAATATTATCATATATTGGGATGTATTTGTGTGTCAGCCAAGGTTGGACATGCTCCAGGGCCCAGGTCAACATTGTGCCAAAACAATTTCCCAGTTACACCAAGTATTTTTGAGAAAAGTCTTACCCACTGATAGAAAAAAAGGGATCATCAGATAAATCTTAAGAGTTATGATCTTATAAGCTGAAAGAAGCCTAATGATTGAACTAGGCCAGCCCCTTCTTTTTATAGTTGAGGAAATTCAGGCCCGTAGAGATGAAGTATTCTCCCTAAGGTTATAGATGTTCCAGGAATAATAAAACTAGAATTTGAACACAGGGCCACTGACTCCAAATCCAGTGTTCTTTCCACAGGGCTTCAGCTCAGCTTTTATAATCCCCTGACCAAAGATAGGCCACAATTTCTAAATCATTCATTCACGAGCTCATATTATATACCTCCTGTATGCCTTGCACTATGCATAGTGCTGGGGATACAGAATCAAAAACAAAAATCCCTGCCCTCAAGGAGTTCGAATTCTATAATGTATAACTTTATACATGTTTTACAAAAGAAAAACCAGATAAATTTTGCGGAGAGAGCACTAGAGTCTGACCAGATCAGGAAGAGCTTCTTATAGAAGAGGGCACTTGAGTTGAGCTTTGAAGAAAAGAAGGCATTCTTTGAGGCAGAGTTGAGGAGGGAGGGCATTTTGGACAGAGGGAACAACTAGCGCAAAAGTATAGAGACTAGAGATGTGAGTGTCATATGGGAGGGAGGGCTAGCAAAAAGGCCACTCTGTCTAGACTAAGAATTACAATAAGGGGACTAATATATAACACAATTGGAATGTTTCATCAGGATCAACTTATGAAAGACTTTAAAAGCTAAATAGTTTATATTTTATACTAAAGCAAATACCATCGGAGATTGTTTCCAAACCAATAGTAGTCATCCATGCTGAGAGACGAAACAAGTTTATACTAAGGAATCAGCATCTAAATTGAGAGGGGAAAATATCCATTGATGGTGATGAGAACTTGAACTAAGTGCTAGCTTTATGAGAAGAGAGGGTGAAATGAAGGACCAGAAGGATGATGGTAGCCTTGGCCCACCTCCCCCTTCCCCTCCACCCCCAAAAAAAGGAAGTTCAGAAAGGTACTTGTGGGGTTACAGTCAAAATTGCATATCTTTTGAACTATTGAAGAAGTTAAACTCAATTCAGCTTCTTTTCTGCTCCTAAACTTTTTGGGGGGCAGGGGGATTACTTAAACTTTTCACTATAGCCTTAGAATTTAATAGAGTAATAGAATCTCCGGGTCAAAAGAGATCTAAGTGTTATCTAGTCTTCGTTCACAACATCATACCCCTCTCCTCCTCTCACATTCCTCTATCCTCTCCCTAGTTTAGGCCTTCATCATTTCTTGTATTTACTCATCTGTATGTCATCTCCCTTCTCTCATAGAAATAATCTCCCTGAGGGCAAAGACTATCTAATTTTCATCTTTGTGTTGTCAGCACCTAGCATAGTGCTTGATGCATTACATAGAGGCTTAACAAATACTTACTGACTTCAGTGGAACCAGTATCTTAACAAGATTCTTATCTTGAAGGTCATCTAGTCTCTTCTTGAATACCTCTAACAGAAACCCCTTAAATTAATTAATTAAGATCAATAATGAATATTTATATTTATAAATATATTTATTTTAATAATTAATAAAATTAATAAATCATATTAATGTTTGTTCTTATTTTAATTATTATTAATCAACAAACATTCCAATATACAAAGAACAAAGAAAAGGATTATATATGAAATCGTGTACTGCTTTTATGTGCATTTTGCTTTTTTAAAAGTATACATTAAATTTAGCAAACTAGTAACAAAAGTGCATGGCTTGTATATCCTTGTAAACACTTTTTTTCTTTTATTTTTTTTTGTTTTGTTTATGCTTAATTCCACCACCCCAAAAAGAAGTTCCCCCTTGTAACTTGAGTATGGTCAAGCACAACATATTATCTATGTCTAGAAAGGACTTTTAAATCAGCTTCTGGTAACTTCTCACTGGGCCTAGATCTGCCTTGTGAAGTCAAACATAAGTCCAGTCTTTCATGACTACCTTTCAGATACTTGAATCATGTCTTTCCTTTACCATGTTTCTTTAAGTCTTCTCTTCATCAAGGCAGACAACCTCTTTTCTGCCAGCTAAACCTTAGATGGCCTGATAAGAGACCTTCTTTAGTAGAAGGTAGTATGGTATTATCAGGAGTGTTTTTTTGACTTAGAGTCAGGAGAACTGTGTTCATATCTAATCCTTTACACTTATTAGCTCTGTGAATTTAGTCAATGAACTTCAGTTTCCATATCTGTAAAATGGGATAGTAATGCTTACCCTACCTGCTTCACAATGCTGTGAGAAAAGGGTTTTGTACATCTTAAAGTGCTCTAGAAAAAGGAGTTGTAAATGTGGTGAAAATTCCGGCTCTCACCCATGAGCTGCAGTTCTCCAAATTTCCATCCATTTCCATCTGATGGCCCCATAAAATAAGATTACCCTGATTTATAGAGGGTCTAAAGAATCCCAGTGGAAAGCCCTCCAGCATAGCCAGCTTCAGCTCCAGTAGTTTAATCAATTAAACACTGACAGGAAGCATTCCTATTCTGATGGTAACATGGCAGGTTCTAGAGAAGGGTGTGTGATCCTGATGACTGTGGTGAGATTACTGTCACTGAGTGATAGAGTTGTGTGTGTGTATTACAGTCTATCCCCTATTGATTGTTTTTAAGAGACTGGCAAAATTGAACAATGAACAGGGGAAAGCGTTGAATAGAAGGGAAGCTTTGGGCTTATGAGGCTTTCGGGACTTGAAAGGCCTTTGAAAAAACTATGATGGATGTAGAAAAATGAAAGGAGTAAGACCAGTCAGATTTTTCTCAATGGCTACATTTTCCACATTCCCATAGTGACATGTGGCGCAGGTTATGTGTATGTGTGTAAAGAGCTCTGAACCAGACTGAGATTCTGGTAATGCAGGCCCCAGTCCTAGCTCAGCTGTGATTTGGTAATATCATACCCCCTTCCTGAAATCAGGTTTCTTTTAGATGGGGGTGATCTTTGTGCATACCAAACCTCACAGCGTTGTTTTGAGAAAATCACTTGTAAATCATTAAGGGTTATAGAAATGGGAGCTGTTAGAAAATAGAGATTGATTTCAGTTTGGGCTTAATAGAAAGAACACCGAATTGGGAGTTCAAAGGATTTAGGTTCAAACCTAGATTCTGTTCCTTACTTTAGGCGAGTCATTTAGCCTTTCTGAAGTACAGCCCCAAAACAAGGGCAGGGGATTACATGGTCCCTTCCAGATCTTCATCCTGTGAAGTGGACCACCCCTTCTAAAGGCATAATCTATTTATTAAGGATAAAATACTGAGTAAGAGACACATAACTGCTCTGTTTTTGTTTCTAAAACATTCCACCTCATCCACAGCAATTCTCATTAGAGTGATAGCATGGTGCATATAAAAATGTTTCTCTTAGAGGCAGAAGTAGGTTTCAGTCCTAGTTTATCTTCTTACTAGCTGTCACTTTAATTTTATTTTTTAAACCCTTAACTTCTGTGTATTGGCTCCTAGGTGGAAGAGTGGTAAGGGTGGGCAATGAGGGGTCAAGTGACTTGCCCAGGGTCACACAGCTGGGAAGTGTCTGAGGCCGGATTTGAACCTAGGACCTCCCATCTTTAGGCCTGACTCTCAATCCACTGAGCTACCCAGCTGCCCCCATTACTAACTGTCACTTTAGAAGAATCTTTTCCCCTCCCTCTCTGAGCCTCAGCAACTTCTTCTTTAAAATGGGGGCCGTAGCCCTTGCATTACTTTCTTCACATGTGAGGTCTATGTGAGTATAAGGCATAAAGCAATAGCACCAGTAGAGCTGCTGTTATTGTCATTATTTACTGATAGCAATTAAATGTTTTTCTTCTCTCTCCTTTTCTTTGACCTCTAGCTTTTATCATTTTGTCACCCCCAGGAGCTGCCATTCTGTAAACAGTTCAACATTTATTAAGCATCTAATGTCCAGAGTTTTGTCTTTATACTGAAAATGCAACAGGCATTGATATCCTGTGATTCTAAAGAGACCTAGAAGTCTTCCAGTCCAACCTCTTTATTTTACAAATCTAGAAAATAAAACTCGGGGAAGGAAAGGAAAGGGACTTGCTTCATGTCACCCAGAAAAACCAGAGCCGAAACCTTGCAAGAAGCCCTAGACCCATGCTCATCCCGCTCTGCTATCCTGTTACCAAGTTCATTCTGCTTCAGTACTTTAATATTGGACAAAGACCCTGCCCTAATGGAACTTATGCTCTAAGAAGATGCAAACACAGATAACTATATAATAGAATGTTATGTGGTACATGAATAAGCAGTAAACAAAAGTATTATGTGAGCTAGTAATGATGGTCATGGTGGTAGGTCTAAATAGTACTAAAAGTAGGAGTAAATAGTGCTAAATATACCTATATACATATATGTTGGGGGTGGGGAGAAAATTGAGTGCTTTAAGATTTCAGATACAATTGGTTTTATTTTTTGACATTTATTAGCTGAGTTGAGCTCCTCAGTAATACTGTTGAATTGTACAGACATTATTAGCCTCATTCTACAGATAAATGGATGCTCTAAGAGCTTAGCTGACTTACTTATGGTTATACAACTAGTGAGTATAGGAGACAGATTTTGAAGCCTGGTGTTTATGGCAGCTAGACTATAGATTGGAGAGAGAATTGGACTCTGTGTCTGGAAGCCTCAAAGTCAAACCCTTACTAGTATTGTATCCCTGGCCAAGTCACCTCTTTGAACCTCAGTTTCTTCATATGTGAATAGGTAGTATTGGCCTCTATGGCATCCAAGTTCCCCTCTAATTCTAAATCTATGTTCCTATGATCCTTTGACTCTAAACTGAGTATTCCATATACCACATCAGTATTCAAGCCCAGAATCCTCCAGCTTTTAATCTGCTGCTCTTTCTTTTACACCACACATTATTACCTACAGGGTTTGATTAGGGCATACTTTGGACCCTTTAGTTCTAATCCATATAGACTAGAGTGCTTTTAAATGTTCTTAAACTCACCAAAAATATGATGTATAATATTACATCCCTACAATGTTCCAATATGAGAGTTTGATAAAATATAAGATGCTAAGCCATGGCACAGAACATTAACATAAGCAGCTTTGACAAAATACAATGTAAAGGTCCCCATTGTCATATGTGTTGACCTTCAAAAGGAGACTGGTTTTAATGATAGTAAAAATGTTGTGGATATTCTTTCATTTAATTACTGATAATGGTATTGTATATAACACATTTATGTATAATGTAAGCATAATGGTTATTTCTCAAGAAGGAGCTTCTTTCTAGTGAAATCTTTGAAAAAGTATGAACTAACTTCTCATCCCTTATTGCCCCCATGGAAGTGGTTCTTTGTTGTGGCATCAACTCATATTTCCATCTTGATACCTCATGGCTAGTGAAATGAAGACAAATACAGAGAGGAAAGGGGCTACACACAGATGCTGAGATAAAGGCGTATAGAGAAGGAGGCAGTACTATGGTAACAAAAAGAGAGAATGAGCCATTGCCAGATGAATACTTTAAAAAGGTAGATTAAAAAAATTTAAGGGTGTATAGGCACACCATGGAAAAAGCAATTTGGACTTGTTCTTTTTCTGGTGCAATGAGTCATGTGGGAAAAGTGAGGAGTAAGGCCTATCAGAAAAGAGAATCTCTTCATTGTTCAGAAATCTCAATTTCTTTCTCTGTAAAGGGAGTCCCCACACAGGGCACTTCTCTTAGGTCAGAAGTCCTGTTTAGATCCATAGGGAAGTAGAAGTCCTGTTGGAGGCAGAAACGTTGTGCTAGCAACTCTTGAATGCTTTCCCTGTGAAAGAGGAGGAAACCATCTAGGCTAGTTCAATAAGTACATAAAACTCTAGTCTGTAAGGTCTCTGAGGAGGTAGACACACCAAAAAAGGAAGGGTAGTCATTTTAATTCTTTAAGGGCTTGGATGAAAATCCTTTGTTTTTGTTGAATTAAATTAAACCTGTCATGTTTTTATTTTTCTTTTCTCACCCCTTAATGTGGGTCCTAAGAATTTTTCTTTCTTTTTTTTTTTTTAATTTTTGCAACCTTAGTCTTATACGTGAACCCAATTCTTATGTTTCCAAAGGAAACTTTGAGTGAAAACATGAGTCAGCGAGGAGATTAATCTCTCAAGATGAACCCATTCATGAGCTCAGAGCCTCATCAGGTATTTGTTAAGGACCTAATATGTGCAGCAGAGTATTGTTCTAAGGGTTTAAAGAGATAGAATTTTGGATAAGATATGCTCCCTGCCTTCAAAAAGCATTCTAATAAAAGGATATGACAAATAGCCATATTAGCCAATATTACATGACAGGTTCATTAGAGAAGGTCCAAGTATGTTACAACTGAAAGGCAGGAGACTATCATTAACACAAAATCAGGAAAAGCTGCTTAGAGGAGGCAGCATTTTAAATGAATTTTAAAAGTTGGGTAGCAGTTGAACAGATGATGAGAAAGTAATAAATGCCTATTCATGAACCTCATTTTTAGACTGCCATACAGACCTGCTGAACAGATTTGCCTGCTTTGAGAAACATTCCTGAAATATTGAGACCATGAGTCATTCCCACTGGTTTTTAATTGTATTTAATATCAGTCTCAGGATTCTTCTTTCCCCAGATCTTGTTGCCCTTATCTTAAAAGCAAACAATTCCTTTGCCTGCTCAGGACAGGACTGAGAAACTCACTAAAGTACCACTCTAAGCTTAAATCCTCAAATGGCTTATGAATTTACACCAGCAGAGAGTAGAAGGTCAATGTAGGAAGCATTAGTGTGTTGAGCCAGCTCCAACTACATAAGTCTTAAACCAAATTAATATATAGAAATTGACAAGTCTTTTGCTGGGTGCTCCATAGCTTTAAGACCTCTACTAAAATCCCATCGTCTCATCTGCCCATTATTAACATTTCAGCAAAATATAAAGTTTTCATTAATCTCTCCCAGCAAATTTAGGACTGAAAACTGGCAGTTGTTTCAGCTTTTAGGACTACATTAGCTGGTGTATTAAACAAAATGTGTCATACTTCAGTATCTTCTACAAGAAACTAAATCAATTTCCCCCCATATTTATGCACCACTTTATCTAAAAGCATCTGAATTATCATTTACAGCGAAGATGCTTTATTAGCAGCTGGCACTGAAATTGCTCAGTAAAAAATTATATGTCACGTTATAGTAATTTTTAAATTGGTTTTAATCCAACATCATAAAATGTAAAATCTTGAGTGTGGGGTTGTTTTTCCTTTGTTGTTTCCCTCTAGTAACTGGCATATTAGCTTAATGAGATGTTACCTCTTTCTAAGTCTAATACCTGCAATATTTAGGAAATAACAATTAGTAAATAATTTAGATCTTCATCTCAGAGATCAGAATGGAGTTGTTGCAGGTAATTGCATTTACTCAAAAAAATAGATTAAAATAGTTTTTAAAGCATTTAAAGATTTGAATATTTTTGCCAAAATGTTCACATCTTAAATGTCCTAAAATTGAAACTAAGAGACATTTTGTCAGTTATGTTTCAGTTAAAGCTTAGATTTGGGGAAATGAACAGTCATTAAAAACTGTGGGTAATAACCAGCCATCCTCAACAAAATATTAGAACAAAGAATGATAGAGTAGAAGGGACCTTAGAACATAAAAAGCCAGAACAGAGAATATTAGTAGTGGATGATAATTTTAGGATGAAAGATGTTCAAACTGAAAGGAACCTAAAACCATCAAGATCATTGCCATCTGTTCTTTTGCTGGGCCATAAGGACATATAGGCCTTATTTTTTGACCTGCTGTTCCTATCCCTTAAAGATCACCAACTTTACCATGTGCCTACAACTGAACCAACTATTAGAGTGAGGACTTCTTGAGTGAATGGATTACCTCAGTTCTCTATTTGTAGCATCAATATATAGCACAATACATAAGGCTTAATAAAGGCTTTTTCATTCTTTCATTCATTTATTCACCAGAAAATAAGACAGAAATGAAACTTAGAATATTTAGTCCAGTGGTCTTCAAACTTTTTTGGGTCCCGTACCCCTATCAGTAAAAATTGTTAAGCCCTATCTATACATATATGTATGTGTGTATATAATTTGTAAATTATATAATACATATGCTATAATACCAATAATTGTACATATTAACAAGCTTTAAAGGAGACATTTAAAAGGATAAACAAAAGATAAAATAATACTTGATTCTAGTCATCAGAGAACCACTGACATGTATTGAATAGGAGAGTGATATGGCCTGATCTGTGCTTTAGGAACCTCATTTTGGCAGCCATGCAGAGGATATATTAGTGTGAGGAGTCACTTGAGGAAGACAAGAAGATGAATTAGGAGACAATAGTCTATCTCGGAGGTGAGCCCTTGAAAGCTGATGAGATCACTCATAGAGAGAGTCCAGAGAGAAAAGTCAAGAGGGTCCAGGACAAAACCTTGAAGGACACCCACGGTAGAGGAAAGAGCATGGATGATGATCCAGCAAATGACCTTAAGGAGAACTAAGAGAAAGTAATGTCACCAAAACCCCAAAGTAGAGAGTTCCGAGAAGATGGTTAGCAATATCAAATGTTGCAGAGAAGTCAAAGATGAAGTCTGAGAAAATGCCAACAGATTCTAGAGTTAAGAAGTCATTTATAACTTTGGAGAAAGCAGTTTCATTTGAAGGATGAGAATGGAAGCAGGGTTATGAAGGATTAAAGAGTGAGAAGATAAAGAAGTAAGTGATCTGAGATCAAAGGACTGGATAGCAAGCATGCTAGCAAGGCTTGCTGGAGAAGGTGGCACTCAAGATGGACCTTGAAGGATGAGTAAAATGTAAAGAGAGAGATTGTGGGAGAGGTCAGAATAATGATGTACTCTTGTAGAAAACACTAAACTCAGTGAGCAAAACCCATGTTCAAATCTTGCCTCCATGCAAGAGCATTTTTTCTCAGTATAACAGAAAAAAATGAAATCCTCTGTGTATTGAACTAGTAAATAAACACATTTCATTTTTTATTTCCACTTGAAGAGTTACATTTCATATAAAAGTTTACAAATAACGGTTTTCATTTTGACTTTTTTTCAGTATAAAAGTTGCCTTGATGGCATATTTAATGCTAATTGCTTGTAGGATAGTTAAATGAAAGTATTTAAGCCTAATCTTTAGCTACCATCTTGTAGATTTGAACAAATGTTCATCAAGCATATATTTTGTATTTTATTGCATCGTACACTGCAACTAATAAGCCAAGGAATCACCATTTCTATAAACTGCAGATTAAGAATGATAAAACTATCAATATAGTTTAGTGTTTGCTAATTTTACTATACTTTTTTGTTATGTATATGTAGGGAGGTCATAGGGATTATAAATTCAATTTTAGTAAAATTTAAAAACCATATATTTTATGGTGAAGGGTCTTTAAAGATGGCCAAAGCACTGATATTATATATTTGCTATAAAGAGAATTATAAGAGTTTTATTTTTCTGATATTAAAAGTTACTTAATAAAGACTTGTTTCCATTAACTTGGAAAAAAAAAAATCTTGCTTCTGGCACTAGTTGGTTGACCATGGAAAAGTCTTTCTTCCTTTCTGAACCTCTTTCTTCTTCTATAAAATGTGCATAATAAAACCTGTAATACCTACCTCCCATGACATTGTTATAGAGAATCAAATGAAAGAGTATATATAGAACATTTTGCAAATTTTGAATAAAAGACTATAGACTTGTTAGCTATTATTACCTTGAAGGCCGAGTAATCCACTTTCACTAGAAAATGGAGTTCAGAAGGAAGGAGGAGAAAGTATTAATATGAGATAAGCCTGGAAAAAAGGCTGTTGCCAAAATGTAGAGGGCCTAGAATATCTAAGGCATTTTAGTTGGATGAAGTTGAAGTTCTTGAGTTTCTTTTCTTTCTTTGTCCAACTGCAGTGGGCTGTGATCCCATTAGTATGATTGTTCTTTCTTGTTCAACGCAGATAGCAGCTCACCTCTGCCTTTTTCTCCAAATGTTCCTGCAGGGATTTAGTCAATTTACTTAAGACCTTCCTCTGTTGCTAGTTGTTTTAAATATAAATATATATATATGTATGTATGTATATTTTTTTATAAGTGCCAATGCAGCATGTAGCAACTGTTTTTTTTTTCTCCCTCATTCTTACTCTGTGAACTCCCCTATCTACTTTGCAGATTTACTTACTCTTTCAGATGTCTTAACTTCTTGCACATGACTCGTCAATGCAAACATTCTGCAGCCTGCCAACCTCTACCACTTGCCTTTCCATTGCCTTTTTAGATCACGCCATGATATTGTCACTTCCCTGATTTCTCTTCCTCAGCTTAAATAATCCAAGTTATTTTAATTTATCCCTAATTGCTTTGGCCATATGCTATTGTCCAGTCTTTCTGTATCTTCATATATTTGATCATACTGTTGATTCCTTACAGGTTCCAGGGGAGAAGGGATTTCGGAGGAGGATCCTCAGACTGACATAGCCACAGTCCAAGACATGCTGTCCAGTCACCATTACAAATCTTTCAAAGTCAGTATGATTCACAGACTCAGATTCACAACGGATGTGCAGCTAGGTAAGGCATAGCTACAAGGCCAATTTCACTTTGTAAATCCTCAGCTGTCTTGAAAACCACAGCATATGAGTGTGGCATGAAACTATGTGCAACTTTTATGTGGCCCAAATGACTAGAAGTAATTTATTTTCTGAGAAATTGTCTAAACAATGAAATTTAAAATATGTAATTTTTCCCACCTGAGGGAATGATGAACACTCATTGCTCTAGCTTGTCTTTCTGCTTATTAAGAAGCAGATTGGAACTAGAAGGGACTTGAGGGTTTCTTTTTAAATGGATTCATTTATATGTAAGATTCCATAATTTTTGTTCTACATAATTGACTAAAGAAGAACTTAATTTCTCCCACAAGCTGCCTTTGGAATGACTTCTTT
Organism: Gracilinanus agilis; assembly: GCF_016433145.1. NCBI lineage: Eukaryota > Metazoa > Chordata > Mammalia > Didelphimorphia > Didelphidae > Gracilinanus > Gracilinanus agilis. Next base: position 317,488,444 of record NC_058131.1, read on the forward strand.
TTAGTTGTCTTTTTTTTTTCTAAATATATGTGTCCTTAGATAAGTCATCTCTTCTCTGGCTTGTTATCTCTTTTCTTATAATGGGTAGTGGGGACTGACCTAGATGATCATTCAGTGTCCCCTCCCTCTGATATTCTATAATCTGAGGACTCTTTCATCATTCTACCTTAAGCTTTTCTGTTCTGAGGGACCTTCCAACTCTCAAGATGTTATATGGGGAAGGGAGTAGAGGGTTCAAATTCAGCCAGTCTTTGTCCTATATTCTGAGGTTCCTTCCCATTGTTGCTTAGTCTGTTCTAGAGGTCTACACATTCATGTCCCTTTCAGCCATGATACTCTGTATTCTAAGGATCCATGTTCTATGGTGCTTTCCAATGCTCACAGTCTCAGTTTCTAATAAGGCATATTGCTTTTTCCTTTTGTAGTACTGCCCTGGATGCTTTTGGTGACTCTGGGAGTTTATATTTGAATCTGTACACAAGGCATAGAACTAACTCAAATACCCAGATTTTGTCTCATAAACAGCATCCTTCCTTTATGATTCTATAGAAATGCATTTTTGTTTGTCTCAAACCCAAAATGTCATAAGGTGAAAAAATGTGCTAATAAACTAGAGACCTGGATTCCAGTCCTGGCTCTGCCACAGTCTTACTGTGTAACCTTGGGTCAGTTACTTTACCCGTATTTTTGACGTTTCATGTACTCAAACTTACTAAATGTCCTCCAACTCTGACATTCTTTGTTCTGACAATCTTTGCAGATCTCACATTCTATATCCTAAGGCTCCTTTTCACATTCTGTCTAATGAGTTTCCTTCCAGTGCTACATTCAGTGATCTTCTAAAGGATTAGACTTTTTTTGATTGGCCCCAGAGAGCAGAACCAGAGAGTAGGGGATAAAAGTAGCAGAGATTTGGCCCCAATGTAAGGAAATATTTCCTGCCTTTTATATACTGTTGGGCATATGCCCAGCAGTAAAACAGGTTACTCAACTGATAATGAGTTCCCCACTCTGGAGAGTTTCAAGTAGAGGCTCTGTAACCATCCTTTCTTGCCTGGTCCCAATGCCACTGTGCTTCTGTTGGCACAAGGAAAACCTCTAACTATATCATATTAATACCCCTAAACAAAACTGGTCTTAGGGAAAAGAAGACAAGAGAACAAGACAAAGGCTACCTCTCCTTTCTGTCTTGCTTTTTTGAACTCAATGATAGTGACCAACAAGCCCAGATGCTCTTAGCAATGGGCCCTTCTTCTCTATGTTTATCCCTGCACCCCTGTGACGTTGCTGCCCAGCTTTCCTTGATCCATTCAAACCAAAGATAAATTCTGACATTTGCCTAGCTAGAATGAAAGAATGAAACCATAGAAAATATACAGTATATAGAGTATACAAAATTATTAAGACAAGAACCAAGAATATCACCCCCACTGCCAAGGGAAAGAATAAAGGATCCAGACATAAATTGAATGGTTTAGACCAGTGATTCCCAAAGTAGGCGCCACCACCTCCTGGTGGGTGCTGCAGCAATCCAGAGGGGCAGCGATGGCCACAGGTGCATTTGGGGGCAGTGAATAACTGTAAGGGGGTGGTGATAGTATGCGACAGGGGTGCTAAGTAATATTTTTTCTGGAAAGGGGGCAGTAGGCCAAAAAAGTTTGGGAACCACTGGTCTAGACTCAGTACTATAGAGTTGACCATCTTGTTTCCAGGAGTAATAAACCTTGCACCCATCCCCAGTTTTTCTTCTTCCCACTGCCCCTTCTCCAGGATAGCAGCCTTTAGTTCTGGCCAGCTACCCAGGAAGAAGTTCCAATGACCATGATTTTTTTTCTCCCTTGAGATTGGTGGGTCCTCATATCTGTCCCAAAGGCTAGAAGAATATCCATTCAATTCTTTATGCAGTCTTACAACTCTTAAGGATGGGAAGAAACTTAGCAAAACTAATAGCAATGGAAGAAAGTTATAGGAAGGCATATTTAAACTAGTATAAGGAAAAACTTATGAGTAATCAAGAGTTATTCCAGAGTGTTATATAGGCTGCCTCAATAAGCAGTGAAGTTCCCCATCACAAGAGGTGTTGAAGTAGAGACTGAATAATTATTTGTTGAGAATATTAGAGGAAATTCCTGCTTGTTTGTTTTGAGCTGCGTGGCCTCTGCCTTTCAACACTGGAATTACAGATGTCTATAGTTTAATTCCTATAACCAGTAATAAGGGCAGGAGAGAAAGACAATCCCTCATTAAATAGTCCTGTTCAATTTTCATGCACAAATATAATTGATACACCTAATTAACAAATAATTGAGTAGGGGAGGAGCTTGTGTTTCTAAGGGGCTTTCTAAATCAAGGAAGCATTTCCAGATTATTTGCTTCTATGATGAAATTCAAGAGTTGTCTCTAGAGTCAGACTTGAACCTTCATCAGCGCTGAGGAAGTCCATTTTGAGTTCAATTTAACAAACATTTCTTAAGGATCTGCCTTGTTACTGTGGGGAGATACAAAGTTTAGATTAAACATTGTTCCCACCTGCCTGGGATTCATAGTCTGTTAAAAGGACATAGCATATACACAGAGAGCTATAATGCACCGTATTAGATAAGAGAGTTACAAAACAAAATGCTATACGAGAGCCAGGGGCAGCATTGAAACTGGATTTTCAGAGATGGACAGGGTTTCATCAGGTAGAGAATCCACTCTGGGCAAAGGGGAGCAGCATCAAATGTCCATGCATATGGAAGACCAAATGGCAAGTATGTTAGAGAGTGGTACAGTTTGGCTGGAACTCCAATTGCTATTCTTCTATCTTAGAACTGATACTAAAGCAGAAGGTATGAGTTAAATTGAAAGAAAGAATGTATTGATAGGAAGAGCGGATAGAAAGACTTGTTAGAAGAGTGTTTTAGTCAGAGCCTGTGCTACGGTGGTGGCAGTGGAATTGAGGAAAAGAGAAACAGATGCAAGAGCATTACCAGAAATCTTATGAAATTCAGATGAAAATACATTGATACATATCCCTGCATATTTAAGAAGTTTATGTTTCCTTATTTGTAAGGACTGTAAAAAGCACTATGTCTTTCCTTATGGGGGAATCCCCTTTATTTGGACTTTAAAATTCAAGGGCTTACTCTAGTCCAGACATTTCTTTACATTGAAATGCAATCTTGCACAAAGAAGAGCTCAGCAAAACACACTTTATGAGCAATGAAATGAACTACGCTAGATTCTGAGAACAGTAAATAATTTAGTTTATTTCAACTGACTAGGCAGGTTCTTCAAATCTCTCCTGACACTGATGAATGAATGGTCTCCTCTCTCCGTCTGTCCCGTGTCAGTCAGAACAAGATATTTCACTTTCGACACCTGTGGCATCATCTTCTAAGTGGTGAGTGTCTGTATGAGGCTCTGAGAGTATCCTGTCTTCAGGGTTTGCCAAAACCACTCTGAGTTATTAACACAAAAGATATCACAGTTGTAAGCTGGGATCCACCCTCTCCTGAAGGCCATTATTACTCATTGTCATCTAGAAAGATTTCCTAGCTAAAAGGGCCCATAGAAGTCATCTGCTCCTAATCCCTCACTTTACAGATCAGGAAAATAAAACCTGGAGTAGGGAAAGGGACTTCCCCAGTGTCACTCAGTTTTTAAATGGTAAAACCAAAATTCAGACCCAGGGTTTTCAGCACCAAGCCTGAAAATCTTTACATCCTACTATGCTGAACTTCTGATAGACTACTATTTCATAGCTAGACCTTTGATTTCAAAGGAAGCAGCAGTAAAGAAGATACAGATTTTAATCTTGGTCCTTCACTCACTTTCTATTCACCATTCACTGGGTCTTGTTCATAAATGCTATTTGGAGATCCAAGAAAAACTCTAGGAATTGCAAGGGATATTAAGAGTGATTGAGTTAGAAATAGACTTACTATCTCTTCCAGTCATTAAACCAATCTTTTAACAAGTCTTGTGGATTCCATTTGGACAAGAGTTCATGCATCCATCTCTTCTCTATTCCCACTGCCACCATTCTTATTAAACCTTTTATAACTATATATTCTAATATTGTAAGCTCTTTGCAGGTCTTTCCTCTTCAGTCTTCCTCCTAGAATCTATACTTTATATCATTGCCAGGCTTATTTTCCTTATATATTGATATAGTCATTTTACATCTCTACTCAAAATCCTTCAGAGGCTCTTGCTTCCTAAAGTTCAGACTTTATAAACTGGCATTCAAGGCTTTCCCTAATTTGACACTACCTGCCTTTTTTTTTAAATCTTATCTCATATAGTAGACTGATGGCACATGGTAGACAAGTGGCGCATGGTAGACACATAATAAATGTATATTGATTGACTGTACCTCATCATGTACTTTATTCTTCAACTACACTGGACTATTAGACTTCCCCATAATGACCCTCTTTTTTCAACCCCTTGTCTTTGCATCCACATTTCCTATGCCTAGAATGCCTCCAAATGGGGCAAGTTCTTATTCATCCTTTAAAATCCAATTTAGATGTCTTCTACAGGAAGCATTTCTTGATCCCATCCTCTTGGGTATGCTCCCCACATTGGCCTTCCCCCTCTTCTTCCTACAGCATGTGGTTTCATCTCCTTTGTATACATGTATTTTATTTTATATTGGGGGGGGGGGTAATGTATCCATATATCACCTTGCTAGACTAAGCTCCATGAGGGTAGGAACCATATGTTTCCTTCAGTGCCTAGTTCAGTATTCTTTACAAAATTGGTGCATAAGAAATATAGTTGAATAATTCTCCATGGCTTCTTATTCTGTGAAGGGAAAAATGAAGCTTTCATTTCTGGCATTTAAACCTCTCCCCCAATCTGACCCCCATATGCCTTTCCAATTATATCATGTTATTCCTTTCATATACTCTTCCCCAAATTTAGCACTCTCTCTCCTGCCTTTGCACAACATGCCCCTCACCCCCAAATTAATTTTTAAAAACTGTTTAGGATTATGGCATTGTTCCTGGCCAACTTCTGTCTACTGACTCAGAGTCCTACATGTTTTCTTTGGTACCCTGTTCCTTCTGGATGGGAAAGGAGTCCATTCATTAGGACAAAAACTGAAATGGCAAAATTATCCAAGTATTCTAGGAGGTAGATTCTGTGCTCTTACCCTCTTATAGGATGATTCTCTCTGATGTGAATATTAGGTTATCCCCAGACATTCTAGGTCTGAAGCTGCCTCGAATAACCTTTTGTCTCTATGACAAAAAGTTCGTGCCCAGCTGTTCCAAATTTATCCCCCCAAAATGTTCTTGCTTTGGGTTCATCTGACTCCTGCTATTATGAAATCCAAGAGGAATAGCTATACGTTTTCCAGCAAGACTCCTCTAAGGTCTCTCATGTATACCAAGAAAATACTTGAGGAAGGAAGAGGGTTTTCCCTCATGTGTTGCTGGTACCAGCTTGTCACTGGCACCAGCTAAGTGGCTTCTGCATTTCAGGTCACTCTTTCCCTCATCACCTGGTATAGGGCAGCACATTTCCTGTCTCAGAGGTTCTGTCTCATCGTGAAGAAGGAACCTGGCTCATATTGACCCTGCTCCCTCAAAAACACTTCCCCCAGAGTTATTTAGAGTGGAAGAAACTTTGGGGATTTATTCTGGGACCAGAAATCATAGAATCATAGGATCTAATGACTGGAAGAAAACTTAATACAGGTTAACATGAATATAACATTTTAGAACTGGAAGTATCCATAGGGCATAGAATGTTAAACCATTGAAAGTCAGAGCTTAAAGAGATCCTGTGACAGAGACCATGATCTCTGCACAGTGGGCCTGGATCCTCACAGTGTGTGGATGAGCAGATAGCACTGAATACAGTCATTGTAGCAGGATGGAAGATCTCTCAACCTTGCCAGTGGCCCTGCCATTGTGTCCTCCAGATCTCTAGGTACTGACATCCTACCCATCAGTGTGCCTGAAGGACGCCTAGGTTTTGCCACTGCTATGAACCATTAGCACTGCCACACCTTTCCATCCTAGAGCTGAACAGTGTGAACTCTCTGAGAGTAGGGACAGTCAGACTTTTGAATTCCGAGCATTTAGCACAGTACATAGCACATACTACTTAAAAGTTTTTTCATTTATTCATCTCTTACATTTTCCATTTATCCCTTTATTCTGAAAGATGAATTTCCTCTATAGCTTGCCCAACAGGTAGTTCAGGGGGATAAAAGACCATCTGAAAACTCAACTACTCATCTACTGTCAAGAAAGTAGAGAAACACGAGTGTCACATTTAAAACTTAGAAGCATAAATTTCATACGTTGGCAATAAACAATTATCTCTGCTTTCAGGAACCCTTCCAGTAGAATTTTCCTATGGTTCAGTTCCCCATTTACTTTGGAGATATTTGATCAACAATAGGAATTCAGATAGTGTGAAAAAATCTTTGCTATATCAGAACAATGGATATACTGTTTATTAGATAGATTATTTTGGATGAGAGTACTAAGAATAATCCCTTCTTGTCCTAGACTGCTTAGTGATTCTTTCTTTGGCCTTTACAGGTCCTCAAGGACTTAGAGAAAGCAGAAAATAAAAAGATTGTAGCATTTTTTAAAACAACTCTTTAGGAATTTAAACAATATAGGAGCCTTTGTCAGCTAAGGTAGCAAGTTATAGAAACTTGATGAAAAAACTTCAGTTCTTGATGCCTGAGCAAATAAACACTATCTCTCAGTAAATAGATACCTTGAAAAAAATACTCAGATATATGATCTTTAAAGGTCTTTGCTTTACAGAATTTGTTGTTTGACTTGGCATAATAGAAAGAGCCCTAAATTTGGAGTACAAGTCCTGGCTTCCACAACTATTAGGAGACTTTGGATGAGTAACATTCCTCTTGGATCCTCATTTTCTTCCTCTGTAAAATAAGAGGAGTGGATTGTAATATCAACACTACTTATCTCAGGGTTGTTGTGAAAAAAGTGTCAAATTCTAAGGCACTATACACAAATAATTTTGAGGTATCATTATGGTTATTCATAGTGGGATATTGCAGACCACTTAAATGTTGGGATGGTGCCTGGGACAGTGAATTTACATGTAGTTCCTTAATAAGCATTTTAAAATGATGCAAATATACTAAGAAGCCTCAGTCAGGAACTCCTGAATTCATGTCCTACCTCTGACACATACCAGTTGTGTGACACATACCCCCAGACCACTTTTTTGGCTATCTGTGGAAGAACAAGAGTTGACCTGCATCAATAGAGGAATTTTCAAATACCATAAAAATTGAAGGTTTATCTAGTCATATTTTGTTTTTATGAAAATCTGGTTAAAGTAGACAACTGAAATAGTGATGAGAGAGTCCCAGGCATGATGGTTCAAATTCTCTGTTTGGGGGTCTGATGCTGTTCCCATTTAGCTGTGTGATTTGGCCACATCATTCCCCTCTCTGAGCCTTCCTTTTTTGTTGTTGTTCAGGCATGTCCAATTCTTCATGACCCCATGAACCCTATTGCCCAGAGGGCTTTCTTAGCAAAGATACTGGAGTGATTTGCCATTTCCTTCTCCAGTAGATTAAGGTAAACAAAGGTTAAGTGACTTGCCCAAAGTCACATAGCTAGTAAGTGTCTGTGGGTGGATTTGAACACAGGTCTTTCTGACTCTAGGCCCAGCATTCTATCCTCTGAGCCATCTAGCTCTTGTCCTTTTTAAGCTGAGTAAACATTTTTTTCCTACCTGTTACTCAAGGCTGTGAGAATCTAGTGAAATCTTGTGCATAAAGTGCTTTTAAAAAATTAATTATATGTAAAATTGATTTTCTCAATTTTTAGGGGGAAAAAAGCAATTTTTAACCTTCATTTTTTAAAAGTTTGAGCCAAATTCTCACCTTTTTCCCCTCCTTTCCCATCCCCCTCCCTGAGATGGCATTCAGTCTGATATAGATTTGTAAAGTGTTTTGTAAATGATAAAACACTTTGTAAATACAGGATAGAGCACTAGAAATAGCTTACAGATAATTTTAGAGAAAGAAATTGAAGTGCATCATGGTCATATGTTCAACAAGCAGCAGCAGAAACTAAGATTCAAACCTAGGACCTAAATGTACACTTGATATAATTTTTTAAAGCTTTAAAAAACATAGATTCCTCCGAAAACGAGATGAGCTCCTGATCCCCTTTTTGTTGTTGGTGCTTATTTTTAGTTGTCTTGTTAAGGAAGGATTTATATACTGGTGCTGATGGAGGACAGTGTAGAGCAATGTTTTCTATTCTTGACAGTTGGTGTGATACTTCGCTTCCAGTGAAGTTTGACTCACTGTATCTGGAAGCTGTCACAAGTAAGAGCTTGAAAAGGTCATGACAGATCACTAAAGATAAATGGTTAGGGGAGGAGAGCTGTTACAAGAAACAAATGGCCTACCTTGTTTAGAAGGGAAGGAGCTGACCCTATCTAGTACAGGAAGGACCATAAACTTTCCTTACCCACCTTTGGCAGAGTACTCATGTTTAACACTCTCCCATTTCCAGTTGACAGTACAGAATAAGGCCAATTCCTAACTTTTATAGGAATTCTCTGGATGACAATAGAACTATATGTCTGCAAAGTCAAAAAGAACCTTAGGTGATAGAATGTTAGGGATCCGAGAGACCTTACAATAGGAAGGAGTCATAAAGCATAGAATGTCGGACTTGAAGGAATCTAGTTCAGTTGCCATCACAAAAGGATTCACCTCAAGTGTTCCTTTTTAAATTAGTGGTTACATAGCATTTGAATGCTTCCAGGTCATTCATTATCCACTAAATAGTGAGCTTGGAGATTAATGTTAGGGAATGCTGCTGGTTACAAATCAGCCAGGAACTTAAAATTCAGCATTCTGAAATAGCAAAATAAGTAGCTAGTGAGGAAACATAGTGTGATTTTTTTTTTTTAAACCGAACTGACACACCTTTCATTCCTTCCCTCCTTCCTTCCTTCCTTCCTTCCTTCCTTCCTTCCTTCCTTTCTTCCTTCCTTCCTTTCTCAACATTGTAGAAAGAACAGTGGACTCAGTGTTCATAGATGGGCTTTAATCCCCAACTGCTGCATGTACTACTTGTACAGCCTTAGATAAATCAGTTAATCTCTGTGGGTACAGTTTACTCACATACAAAGTAAGCAGACAAGAAGAAGTATAGGGTTCCTTCTAGCACTTTCATTTTATGAATCACATTTTCCCTTATAACATACCTTACTAGTAGTATTGTTAAGGGTTACATGTGATCATCATTGTGAAATATTGGAAATACAACATGGTGTAGAAGAAAGAGCACAGGAAATGTGCTACATGTTATTTATAGGTTTCAACTACACCACCCAGGGCAAGGCTTTCTTGAGTGTCAGTTTTCTCATCTACAAAATGTGGTTAATGTTACTTGGACTACCTACCTCATAGGGGTGCTGTGAGGAAAGCTCTTTCTAAACCCTAACTTGATAAACAAATGCAAGAAATTCTTCTAGGCAATCAGGTCATTTGGAACAGAAAAGGGCCTTAATAATTTTTTTTTAAGCCTTGCAAGAAGAATCCTGGGACCCAAGTCCCAACCCTAATATTTACTTCCAGTGGAACCTTAGCCAAGCCTCTTCTTTTGCCTCATTTTTTTTCTGATCTTTAAGGTGAAATAATTGGGGGTAGGTGATCTTTCTAATATTCCTTTAAACTCTAATGTTCCTATGACCTAGTTCAACCTCAAATATATTATTATTATTATTATTATTGTTACTATTACTAGAATAATTCTGCAAAGGGGCATCATTGGGGAAAGAATTCTTGTGCTGGTGTGGGAGCTAAGGCAGTTGATACTGCGATATGGAACATAATGGATGAACTCTACAGTAACAATTTGCAGATAAAAATAATAGAAGTTAAAGTGTACTTTACATGATAAAAGAAAGATGAAGGAGAAGGAGAATGTGGTACATCTGAGATGGCTGGGAAAACTCGAGGCTTTGTGAAGTAGGCTCTGTTGAAAAGATTGATGCAACGGAGAGTGACCTTGGCTTGGAACAGGAGCCAGTGATGTATGTACGAGCATCTCTCTGCTAAATGGACCCAGATTTGTAGCACTAATATACATGGAAGCCCAGAACCAAACTCAGTATGGCAATAAATCAACAGCCACTTTGGATGTCATTTCTAGTTTATATTCTACTATTGTTCTATCACTTTAATTCATGTCACTATCATCTGTTCATCTGGAACAGGTTTATATAATTTTCCAGTGGAGTTACCTGACAAATCCTATCAAATTAACAAGGTACATTAACAATATTGACTGACTGTAGCTTCAGGAGGTGCAGGGCCATAGGACAAAAAATTTTAAAACACATCCCCACTGATCATTTTTTTCTTTCTCCTTTGCCTTCCCTCATCTTTGCCATACCCCCAAGAAATGAATATGGGATATAAGATTTATTTCCTAATGAGATATATATGTTTTATGTGTATGTGTATAAAGATACATATGTATGTATTTCCATAGACACACATATTTATTTTTGTAGTGCTTTGTATGTCATCACTTTTGTAAATCTCAAAATAAAATAAAAAAACTCACAATCAACATACTGAGCTCAAATACTTTTCTTTCTGGGAACCACAGAAAAAGGTACAGATCTTAAGCAATCAATAGCCAAATTAGAAGAAAAAGGAAAAGTGGAGATTTGCCATCTACTTGAAGTGAAAAATAATGACTTGGCCTTCCAATCCATTTTTACTCTCCTGAAATTGAGGCCTTCCCTTCTTGAATCATTGGCACTCATGATGTTCTACCTAATTAAAATATAACATATCCGAAATAGGTCTAATGACAAATCCTGAGTTTTGACTAATTAATTTAGAAATCCTGATAGATCACCTTTGCTGGAGCCCCCACTGTAATGGCCAGGGTTAAGCAGCCATTAACCCATTAGTGTGGTGTTTATTGAAAAGAAAATACAGGAGTCACTTTTATTATAATTCTTCAGATGAAAGTCTTCTGCCTTTGACTAGTGATAAATAGTTTGGTACTTATAACAAAAGAAGATAGAAATGTATGAATATGAATCTTCAATATTCACTTGTATTGGGCTAAATTTGCTGTCAGAAGATGGTTGATTTTTCAATTAAACCATTCTTATTCATTCACACTAGAGTCATTGTTGAGAATGAAGTTTCCTCACACTTCACTCCAGACCCGCCTAGACTTCTAAAGTGTTACAAACAAAAGCCCTCATGTGAAATAGGCTGATGTGATTTGTCTTTTGTGCTGCAGCATGCCCATTTTATTATTTTAATTACTTCTTCTACCTTTTTTTCTCCACACTGACCTTGACCTTTACCCTCTGACCTAAAAATGCAATTACTTTAAGGCTCCATCTGGGTCCCACTCAGGAAGGTACATTGAGGGTTTTGTCTCATTCTGCCAATAGACAAATCCTTTAATTTTCATTGAGTGAGAAAAAGAGAAAGCATGGCATAGGTCATATATTTTATTCTCAGTATATATTCCTTTGTGATACTGGAAGAATGATTGTTATAAATTTCACTGATTATCTCAGGATGCTTTGTAGCCCTAGTGTGCACATTTCTTTCCCCTACTCCTTTATTTAATCCCCAGCTGCTGTATAATCTGCCTTTTACAGCTTTAGAAATTAATTCTAAAGGGGGAATATTAACATTTTTCACTTCTGTCCTTAAAGACTCTGAAGCATATTATTCCCAGGTGTTTTACAACTAGTGCTATATCTAAGGCAACGTACACAAATAAACAATGTTTTCAGTTCCTCTCTTCAAAAAGCCAGACCCCATAAATGGAAAGCCTGTAGAATCATAGTATATCAGCAATATTAGGAACTGGAGAACTAGGAATGGAATATTCAAGCTAGAAGGGGCCTTAGAGGTCATCTTGTCCAACCCTTTATTTTACAATGGAGGTCACTAAGACCCAGAAAAGAGAACAACTTACCCATGGTCACACAGCTAGCTGTCCATCGAGGTGGGATTTGAACCCAGATCCTCTGATTTCAATCCATTGGTTCTGTAAATGTGAACTATTACTCTTACTACCATACTAATTAAAATGTATTAAGGGTATGAAATGGCTATTGTGAAATTGTTCACACAGTCTGCTGCCATTGGTTTTTCTCACTCTTCTGACTTAAAGGTATCTCTGGAGACAAGGTGGAGATAGACCCTGTCACTAACCAAAAAGCCAGCACAAAGTTCTGGATTAAGCAGAAGCCCATTTCAATTGATTCTGACCTGCTGTGTGCCTGCGACCTTGCTGAAGAAAAAAGCCCAAGTAAGGCAATCCTTTTATTTATATCCTTCTGCTGTTCAGCTGGAAGGGGGTGGGGAAGAGATACGTGAGTGCTGGGTGCCAAGAGAATGTATGAGCACCATGTCCTTTCTTCTTTGTATGTGTTTTATGTGTTGCAAAGCACTTCTTCCCCACTAGCCAGAGTGTGTATGATGCCAAGAGCTTATAAACCCATGTTTCTGTTTTTCAGCATACTTCATTAGGAATTTCAGGCCAACCCACTAAGTAAGGGCAGGTTGCTATCTCTTTATTCAGGAGCATCCCATTCCTGCTTTTCTGACTTAGGGAGTTAGTTGTATCTTCCTTCCATAATGGGAATATTGGGAAGTTTACTGAAACTGTTCAATGCCATTCTAGGATCATAGAATGTTAGAGCTGGCAGAGGCTTTAGAATTCAGAAGGAACAAAAAATTTCCAGCCTCAGCTAGACCTTGAAGTGCAGAGTGTTAAAGCTGTGAGGGTCAATTAAAACAAAGAACTAAAAAACAGTGGTTCCCAACCTTTACAGGTATGCAGACCTCTTTTTAATAGAACTTCACATCCTAATAGTTATATTGTTTGAAAAAAAGTCATGACAAAAAACTGCTGTGAATTCAATAAAACTTTTAATATATGCCAATCATAATAGTATCAGCACATATTTTTTAAATAGCAGTACATAAATATGCAAGATACTCTTCCTGTAGATGTTATATTTGCAACTTTACTTTTTAAATGCTAAGGCATTTGTGCCCAGTGCTTTCAAGGTTAGAAGTTTCATAAGTCTGACTGAAATAATGAACATTTTAGCCTTAACTCTGCTTCTACATATTGGTTTGCACAATCCCCCAGGAGTCCATTGCCTTAGAGAACATCTAGTCCAGTGCCATTTTATTGAGAAAGAAACAGAAACCAAGAGGCCAACAAGTAAGAGGTAGGGCCAAGACTCAGACCTCAGGCATCCTGACACCAGGGCCAATAGCCTCCTGACAAAGTGTGGTATAACAAATTATACCTTCAAAGGAAAAGTAAGAAATGTCAGAGTCAGAGACTGTTTGCCTTTTGTCCCAGATCCCCCTCCACTTTGTAATACATGACAGTTCTTCAGGCAACATAAGAAAATGTAAGCAGCCTTGCAGATAGCCACCTGACTATCCTGTTCAGCCCAGTGACTCAGTTTTGTTCTTGTAGTTGAATTTTTTAATTTTTTTTTTAAAACCCTTACCTTCCATCTTAGAGTCAATACTGTGTATTGGCTCCAAAGCAGAAGAGTGGTAAGGGTAGGCAATGGGGGTCAAGTGACTTGCCCAGGGTCACACAGCTGAGAAGTATCTGAGGCCAGATTTGAACCTAGGACCTCCCATCTCTAGGCCTGGCTCTCAATCCACTGAACTACCCAGCTGCCCCCTATAGTTGAATTTTAAAAACATACTTGTCTATCTTGCCAGGACTTTTTAGGTGTTTTAAAATAGGCCAGTTGGAGTATTTTTAAATAGTAGTAGTTCCCATTTCTATAGTATGTCACTGTGTGCAAAGCACTCACCCCACAACATCCATTTGAAATAGAATTTCTAAGCTAGCATTACTTTCATCTTATAAATAATAAAACTGAGATGGCAGGGGGGATGAAAACATTACTTAAGATTCTAGGATTTATGTCTGAAAGGAATCTTAGAATTTATCTCTGCTGGAGTGAAAGGAGCAGAACCAGGAGAACATTGTACACAGAGACTGATTCACTGTGGTACAATAGAACATAAAGGACTTCTCTACTAGCAGAAGTGCAAGAATCCAGAGCAAGGCTGAGAAAGAAAACTAACCACATTCAGAGGAAGAACTGCGGGAGGAGAAACACAGAAGAAAAACAACTGCTTGAACACATGGGCTGATGGGGATATTATTGAGGATGTAGACACTAGATGATAACTCTAGTCCAACTATCAATAATATGGAATTAGGTCTTAATGATACATGTAAAACCCAGTGGAATTGTGCATTGGCTAAGGGGGGATAGAGGGGCTTGGGGGAGAGGGAAAGAACATGAAATATGTAACTAGGGGAAAATATTCAAAATAAAAACCTTTAAAAACTGCAAAAAAAAAAAGAATTTATCTCCGCTGATCTCCACCTTTTTCAGATTAGGAAATTGAGGCTCAGAGAAATGAAATTACTTCCCCCTGGTGCTACATAGAGAGTAAGAATCAAAACCAAGTTTCAAACCCAGATTGCCTGACCCCAAGGTCAGTAATCTTTTTCTGCTACATTGTGAGGACTCTCTTACTTTTCTATAAAACCAGCCAGATTTGGACTTATATTTTACCCCATTTAGTCTTCTCATCTAGTAGCAGTGTAAGGCAAAGGTTAGAGGTGATGGAGAGAGAATGAGCAAAGAGCATTCTATACAGGAGCAGCTGGATGGCTCAGTGGATTGAGAAGCCAGGTCTAGAGATGGGAGGTCCTAGGTTCAAATCTGGCCTCAGACACTTCCCAGCTGTGTGACTCTGGGCAAGCCACTTGACCCCCATTGCCTACCCTTACCACTCTTCTGCCTTGGAACCAAAACACAGTATTGATTCCAAGATGGAAGGTAAGGGGTTTAAAATAAATAAATAAAATAAAACAATATTAGTTGATAAAGTCAAGGCAATAAACAAATAGCATTTTTTTTTTAATTTTTTAAAAGAGCATTCCATACTAAGTGAGATCATGTTGTCATTTCAGTGCCATAAGAAGTACATGTTTAGTAGACTCATATTTTAGGTAAATTGATCTTAATGTGTAGGGGAATTTCAAAGTGCTCCTGAGCTATTAGAGCACAAGTACCAGCAAGTCCTTCCCCACTTGACAGCCTTCAAGGATAGATCCAGCAATAGAACCTATATTGAATGACTGACAACCTGTCTTAAGTTGTTGCAAAGCTCAATGTTATCCACCAGGACATGAGGGGAGTTTTTTTGGCCATAGTAATTCATGAAAACTCTCTTTGTCATCACAGAGAGCACTCTCACCAGTGAAATGACACATCTCTGGAAGCATTGGAAAAGAATTCAGTAAATCAGGAAGAGACCTTGTACATCATCTAGTCTAACCCTGTTGTTATCTCACAGATGAGGAATCACACCCAAAGAAATGTTGTGACTTATCCAAGGTTACATAACAAATTGTAATCAGAGCCAGGATTTGAACTTAGGTCTCAATTCTTTCTAACTCCCGAGTCCACTACTCAATCCAGTATACCATACTACCTCCCATCACTACAATATTTTATTAGATGAGGTAGGAGTTTTTAAATCAATAGGTTCAGAATGAATTATTTTGAACTGCACCAAAACAAAGAGACATTTAAACCAATCAGGTTATGTGCTGTGTGGTTTATTTTATTTTATAGCTTCCAGTATTTTTATCAAATTAATTCAGTGAATAAATCTAAAAAGTTCATCTTCAAACCACCATCAGCCCACTGAATGAATTTATGGGACCTTTTTTGAGGATTAATGATAACCCTTTTTTATCTTTTGTATCTGTTGAACCTTAGAAAAAAGTTATTTTAACACCATGAAAAGAATGAACCTCACTATATTTCATAAGTTTTGTCTGTGATTCTTATCAGCTCAGTGATGTATGTTCGTAGCTGAGTTTACATCAAAAATTATTCTTAGAGCCTCCTTGAATGAATTATTGTGAAGACACAGGCTGAAAATAGATAAGATTTTTGAGTTCTGCAATATATTTTCTTTTCCCTGTTTTTATCTCTTGCATCCTAAGTGTGCTGCTTCCTAGTCTTGCTGAAGCCAGAACAAGAATAAAGCAATTGTGAAAATACCCTGAGCTCTTTATGAAATAGCCATATTTTTGTTGGCATTAGTATTGAGAGGATGATGAAGCTCTTTTCTGTCTGTCAGATGACAAGTTTGGAAAATTTTTGAAACAAACAAAAAATAACTAAAAAACCTCCTAAAGAGGCCATTCTGTATTGTCTGTCCAGAAAATTGTTGCCAGACTGTTCTGGTGGACACTGTAAGCAATGCAACCCTTGTTTTATTAGTTCCATGTTCCAAACATCTCTGAATGATAGACTGGCAGATAGAATGAGAATTCATCGAAGAGAGGCTCAGTATCTACTTGACACAGATGTTGTACAGGGAATCCCACCTCAAGCATGGATTAGACTAGATGACCCATCAAGTTCTTTCCAAATCAGATTCTATGATTGTGGGCTGGGATAGAGAAAAGAATGATGGAATGACGGAGTCTGTTCACCCTCAATAAAGTTACCTCCTCTCTCTTAACTTCCATTCCTTCATCTATAAAATGAGAACATTGGGCTGGAGGTCAAGGAAACAGTATATGGCATTGAGTTTGGAGTCAGAGCATCAAGGCTAGAATCTCAGGCCTGTCCTTTCACCTTGGACAAGGCACTCCCTAGGCCTGGGTCTTCATTTATAAAATATGGTAGTTAAGCTAGTTGATCTCTAAGGTCCTTTGATCTTATTACTTCACCCTACAAACAGATCGTGGGCAGAATCCATGATGACATACAGCTGTGTATTAGATTGAGACCCTGCAGCCATACTTCATCAGTAACCATTGTCCAGCCTTTACTCCTTTAGCATCAAGTTCTCACTATTAGGTCTTGGTTACCAAAGGAAGATTTATGGTCCAGCCCTCAATAAGGGGCTGGAAATTCATAACAAAATAGACACGTAACTTTTTAAAATTTTGCATAGAAACATGAAACTAGGTGATAAATTCTTCCTATCACAATAGAATTGAAACTAAGCAAGCAAACTCTTTATCATTAGAGCAGTGGTTTTCCACTTTGGTTTTACAACCCTTGTAGACTCATAGAATGTAATAATTGAAAGAGACCTGAGAACATAGAATCTTTAAAACCTAACCTATGAAAATTGGTAGGAATGGTAGAGTTCTTTCTAGTCTTTCCCTTTCATTTTCCAGATAAAGACACTGGAGGGTGTGACAGGACTACACAATGATAAACCCAGAGGAATGGAAGTCATTATTCTGGGAACTCAGATTTTACCTGACCACTGAGTTTTTTTTAATTGTTATATAAAAATAATGAGAGTAGCAGGGTGGCATCATGGATTGAATATCCAACTGGGCATCTGGAATAGCTGGCTTCTGATACATCTCTGAGTCTCAAAAAACCCTCAACATTGGTAGAAGACCCTCCCACACTGACCAAGTCACAGGTCTTTGAAGTATTGACAGACAATAGCAGTAAGGCTATTGGCTCCTATTTCTGTTACTCTCCTGTTAGTGTATTTCAAATTGACTCCTGCAAATTACAGCCACTCTGTACTCTCTTATAGTATGTAAGTCTCATCCTTACCTTTCTTGAAAGCCTCCATGGTAGATCCACCCAATGTGCTTAGTGACCTTTGCTTCCTTATTTTTATGTCTCTTGCATGTCAATGCAATATATTTTGATAGTGCTTCATAATTTTCTAAAACCCAAACACAATATCTTGAGTTAGTGAATATAAGTATTAGTGTCTCTCTCTCTCACACACACATTTTTTTTTAAACAAATGAAGAAACCAAGGCTAGGAAGGCAAGAGTGGTTTGCCCGAGGTGACATAATTAGTAAGGCTCAGAGCTGAAATTCTTTCCCAGCTTTTCTGGCCCCATTTCTTCTGTTCTTTCCACTATACTTTGCAGAAACACAGGTTCTGTGCTTTTTAAAACAACAACACATTTTTTGGGTGATTTTTTTTTAAATGGGGTATTATAATTTCACATTACAAGCTAGTGCCCTTTCCTTTCAACTAAGCCCCATTAGGATATGTCTGGCACTATTTAAAGGGCTAGTTATAATCAAGCAGAGTTAGTTTTATCATAGAAAATTCTGCAAATTTAGAGTCCTGAAAGGAAGAATTCTATCATTAAGAAATAAGATTTAAACCTTAATAAAGTAGCTGTCATTTTTATAGCTGAAAGGAGTCTTGTATCTCAATTAAGTATATGTAATATAACATCTTAAGGAAGCAGCATAATAGGTATAATATGATTATGTTCTCTTGCAATAGTGTAATTTAAATGAAATCTGATTCTGTTAATGCTGGTTATGTTTTTGGACCAAGAATAAAGCTTCTTTACTCTATAAACTGTGCTAGTATTCAAAATGGGCCTTTGTGACTGGTGTGCTTATAGAATCCTAGAAACTTAGAGCTAGAAAGGACTCACCAACACTGGAGCTTGAAAGAATCTAAGTCCTTCAAGTGATAGAACATCAAATAGCACTCAGGAGAACATCAAGAAATAGAATATTAAAACATATCATATTAGAACTGCGAAGGACCTTAGACACAATAGAAGATTAGAGTCATAAGGGACTTTTAGGACATCTTGGAACTTATAACACAGAATGTTAAAGCTTGAAGGAGACTTTTTAAAAAATCTATTGTACAGCCCCATCACTGTATGGAAGATCAAAGGGGGAGGTCCAGACTAAGGCCAGATAGTGGTTCCTCAAAAAGTGTTTAATCCAAGCCCATGTGAATCAGAAATTTCCCTCTATAGCCTAAGTGTCAAACAAATGGGCTTTGGCCCACAGCACTCCTGAGTGAGACTTGAACCAGATTAAAATGTATTTGGGAAGGAGCAGCTAGGTTGCATAGTTGATAATTCCACTACGCCTGGAATTGGGAGGACCTGGGTTCAAGTTTGACCTCAGACATTTCCTAGCTGTGTGACCCTGGAGAAATCACTTAACCCTTATTGCTACTCTTCTGCCTTAGAATCGATACTAAGACAGAAAATAAGGGTTGTTTTTTTTAATGTGTTTGGGAAATACTTAACAAAATAGATGAAATTTCATTTTAAAAGTTAGTATGCAGTGCAGAAGGACCCTTACTGTATGATTTCGTACAATCCTTGTTTCTATGTGAGTTTGATACCGCTGTTCAACAGCATATCTAACAATATATGTGAAAAGAGACCAATGTCTCTTCCCATGACAAGAAATTTACTACCTCTTGAGGCAATCCATTCCATTCATTCTCTGATTGTTAGCTTCCTATCTCCTAAGGTAGCCAAAATCTGCCTCACTATAACTTCTACCCTTGAATGACTCTTTAAGGCCCAGAAACAAGTTTAATCCTTCTTCAAATATATGAAGATACCCATCATTCCTACCAACACATCTTCTCTTCTCCATACTGGACATCTACAGCTCCTGTCAAGACTTCATATATCATGACATATCAGCCATATCCTGCTCACCTTCTCATGAAGCACATTTTAGCTTATTTGTGCTCTTCTGAAAGTCTAGACCCATAACCAGACAGGACTCTGCATGAGGCCTACCCAAGGCAGAAGAAGACAGTGTGGTCAGACCAGCACAGAAGCTTTTAAAGAAATGAAGGTTACTTGTAACAGTTTTGATCTCTTCAGGGAGACTGTGGAATCCATTTTGTTGCCATGGAGAAAATCAGGATTTGAAGTCAGGAAACCTGGCTTCAGAATTCAGCCCTGATATTTAACCATGTTTGACCTTTGTCCCATTCTTTAACCTTTCTAGTGTTCAGCCTCCTTGCCCATAAAATGAGAGCATTAGACTGGATCATCTCTAACAATGTGAATAACTTCCATTCATACCTTACAAAATGTTTTTCCCATAAAAGCAACTTTATGAGGTAGATAGTATAAGGACTGTTATCCCATTTTAAAGGTAAGGAAATGGGAGCCCAGAGAAGGGAAGTGATTTGCTCAAATTCACACAGCTAGTGTTAGACTCAGGATTCAAGCTCAATGTCTCCTGATCCCACATCCAGCATTCTATCTCTTAAGTACCACCTGAGACAACATCCTGTTTTCAGTTATAGTGATGATCCATGTGTGCTGCCCTAGGTAGGTTTAAGATAGAAAGATGGGTGAATGGAACTTGGGAGGAGCTACCTGCCTTCCAGCTTAAAGTGAATCTTCTTTTTCATAAGTACTTGACAAGATCAGTAAAGTAGTGGATCTAATTTGCTAATTAAATTAAAGCCACTGAGTAATGATTTGTCCATATTGATTTGTTTTATATAGAAAAGCTCACTATTGTTTTTGAGGGGGAAGGCAGTAGGTTTCTTTCATAGCAAAGCCAGCTTAAACACAAAAGCCTCTTCATTTTTTTAGGTCAGAAATAACCAGGTATGTCCAAGCTGTAATTGAATTGCCTGCTTTGCACCCCCCACTGTGGAAGATTTCTTTGGTCCCCGTTCCATTGTTATACTGGGGCTTAACAGAATGTTAACCTGGTAATAGGCACAGGGCCTTTCCCATTATACGTCTTGCTATCGAACGGTTCTGCATGGCTAGTTAAAGAAGATGGCAAGAAGATTAATGAAAGCCAGGCTAATACAGGAGGGGGTACTTTTGCAAGACTTCCAGTGAGGAGATATTAGAGCTGAACCCAAGCTTGGCTTTTTCTTTATCCCATGACCTTTGAACCTGCCTTACTGTTGAGAGCTGCCAGTGGCGGCAACACGTTGATTGATGCCAGTACATGAGGCAGGCTTGCCATTGAATTCCACATCTGCACGAAAATAGCTTTTCCTGCAGAATTCATATTGGCCGTAAGTGGTGGCCAAATTGATGGCTAAAATGCCTTGGTGTAGCTTTCATTTAAGCCAAGAGGGGGTTGGATGTTTTAATTTGGTACCAAGTTTCCACACATGATATACCTTCAGGCCTGTATGTGATAAACTGATTCCTGGCCCCAGAATGGTCAAAGGCTGCATGCAGAGGTTCATTGTGGGAATATAATCAGTATCATAGTAGCACCTGGTACTTAAGAAAAATCAAGAGATGAGTAAAGCCAGTGCCAAGGTTTTATTTAAATAAGATGGTATTTTACATAGATTTTGGAGAGTAACCAGAGTAGGGGGAAACACTTACTTTAGAGTAGGGAGACCTGGATTCACTGTGATCTTGGACAAGTCATTTCCCTTCTTTTCCTTATCCATAAAATGGAAATAACAATTCTTACACTTTTTGCTTCCCAGGGTGGTTGTGAAGAAAACTCTTAGATTTTAAAGGGTATGACAATAGTCAGTTTTTAATGTTTCATACATGTTCAGACATACCCACTTCACCAGTCAGGGATTCTGTTGCTATCAGGCCTCTCAGCTCCATTTCAGCCCTTACTAAGTGGTTTTTATGAGTTACTGTGGCTGAAAATGCATCACCCTATGCCTACTGATAAGCCTCTCTGAATTTTGCCAGTGTGGTCTTGAGATGACAGGGAATCCTTTCAGTTTGATAGATTTGCAAGAACTTTAACCTCAGTAACACAGTTGTGTGTGTGTGTGTGTGTGTGTGTGTGTGTGTGTGTGTGTGTGTGTATTTGATGATTAACTGGATGCTATGTTATTTCCTCATACTCTTCCTACTTTTCCAGCCTCTTAGATCCCCTCTAGATGATTGGGGCTCAAGAATGTCTCATTCCATGTAAGACAAAGCCTCCCCCACCACCATCACATGGGAGACACATACATCCTTTGTCTTGGTACACAATCACCACCCATTCATAAAATAGCCTCTGATAGCCAAAACAACTGCTGCCTCTGTAGTGTTTCATGATTTACAAGGACTCTCTTTACAATAGTCCAGTAGGTTGTATAGAGAGGTAGTATAAGGATTATCATCATCTTTTTACAAATGGAGAAACTGAGCTACATATAGGTGAGGGGCTTTTTTCACATAGCTCTTGTATCAAAGCTATGGCTCAAACTTAGTTTATAGCATGATGTAATGAAAAAAACATTGAGCTTGAAAATCAAGAGCCCTGAGTTCAGATACTGGCTTTGATGTTCACTAACTGTGTAACTGTGGACAAGTCACATAAACGTTCTGCCCTTTAGTTTCATCATCATCATCCATAAAATAATGGATGATAATACTTGCATTTCCTACCTTGTGGAACTATGGTGAAGTAGATGCTTTGTGAATTTTGAAATGCTGTAGGAAAAGGATTTGTTACTAACATAGGTAATAAGCATTGAAGCTGAGGATCAAACCCAGGTGGTAAAGTAGAAAGAGGACCCACACTCAAATATTAGATTTTGGTATCACATCAAGCCATCTCTCACACTTGTACTTGTGCCTGTGATTATTGTTAGTCACCCCACTGTTAGTGTTTTATTCATGTTGGGAAGATGAGAGGGTTGCGGGGAGAGGGTTGGGGGAAGGAGGGAGGAAGAGAGGGAGGAGTGTCAGAGTCAGTCAGAATGGACAGGGCCAATTAGGTTTTATTCCTGCGATACTCCAAATGACACAGTGTATGCCTTGTTGCCTGTCATTTCTACTTTTTCTTCCTTGCTCGATACACAGGCTGCATCCTTGGCAAGAAATATCCACATGAATCTGGCAGGTGATCTGGTCATGGGATAAAGGAGGTAACCAACTATTTGGTTCCAGGTACACTCAAGGATAGGTTATTGTTTTTTCCTCTTTGCGTGCATAGACATCTATGCTCTGCTCTATGCAGTAAAGAAAAAAATGAAAATAGATATCTCTTACTATTGGTTAAAATAACTTTAGGTACTGGATATAGGTCAAATAGCTTTTGAAACTAAATAGAGGAAAAGTTGAAGTTTGAACCTGATGTCCTATTTTAAGTCCCAGTGATCAGTTTTCAGAGTGATCTTATGGTGGTACAGGAAATATAACTCTTGCTCCTAATTCAGAATGATAGCATATTATCATCATTACATATATGACCCTTATCTTCCATCTTATAGTCAATACTGTGTATTGGTTCCAAGGCAGAATAATGTTAAAGGCTAAGCAGTGGGAGTTAAGTAACTTGCCCAGGGTCACACATCTAGGAAATATCTGAGTCCAAATTTGAGCCCAGGACCTCCCATTGCTAGGCCTGGTTCTCAGTCCACTAAATCACTGAAAGCATATTATTTCTAAAATGTTCCATGGAATTGTAGGATGATAAAATATAAAATATAAGTTCCTAGATTTGAAAAAGAACTTAGAAAATACGCGATCGCCAGATCATAAGATTCAGAACCCAAAGAAGCCTTAGAGATCAGCCCCTTTATTTTGCACATGAGGAAACTGAAGCCCCCAGAGGGTTCAAGTGACTTTTCCCAGGATCATGCAGCTAGTACATAACTGATCCTGGATTTAAACCCAAGTTTCTTGACTCTGACCTCGGTACTCTTTCTACTTTATGACACTAAAACAAAGAATGGTAGTGCCAGCAGCACCTTGGCATATAAAAATTTTATAGTTGGAAAACACCTTAGAACATGGAAACTTCATCTTGGATGGGACCTTAGACTATCAAATGTTAGAACTGGAAAGGGCTCCTAAGAGATCCATAGCCTAACCAACCCCTCATTTGTCAATAAGACTTTGGCCTGCCGAGGCGAAATGATTTGTCCAGAGTCACATGGCCAGTAAGTGACAGAGCAAAGCCTGAAACCCAGGCCTTCTGACTCCTACCACCATACTTCTGATGCCTCTTGGTGTACTAAACAGGGAGCCGGAAGAGATTCTGGAACCATGGTTTCCTGCAGGGGCACATGTGTGCTTAAAAACCTTTCTCTTTTTTTTCCCTAAAGGAGGGTGAAATTTTTTTCCCGTCTTAACAAGAGCCCATTTCAAAAATTGAAGATGGTATACAGTAAATGCTGCATGAATGTGGAATGGAATTGGCCTTAACTTATTAAATACTCCGTTATTGAATCGCCTTTTCATAAGAGCACTCTGGAGCACAATCAGGAGCTGTGCATTGCCTCATCCTTTTAACAAATATGTTCTGTAGCCCTATTAAAAGGGGTCTTCATCTATCCTGTCAAAGGGAGTCTGCTGGGGTTTTTTAGTTTAATTACACTATCCAATTAAAACTCCTTGCTGCATTTTGATTTGCCTCTCCTTGGGCTTGAGTGGATATGACATTTACAAGGCTCGCCTTTCAAGCAGACAATAGTATGATTGATGAGGGGCACATGCAACGAAGAAGGCGATTGCCATGTGGAAGCCGTGCTTACCGCATTTTGATTTATTTATCGTCTCCTTCCAAAACAAGGGGGCTGCTGGGGAGGAGGTTTCCAGCAACTAGAGAGTCCTCCTCGATTTTCAGAAATTCCAATAGGATAAAAATGCTCAAAGGATCTAAGGAAGGACAAAGGTTGGAGTGTCTTACATTCCAAGCCAGTGTGGTGAGCTGCTTCTGAGTCCTAAAACAGGAATAATAGCAGCAACAGCAATTCCCACATCTGGTGCATTTAGACTTGGAAAGAGCTCACCTCTCAGCAACCTCACAAGAAAGTGTAGTTCAAGTTTTCTCATACCCATTTTACAGAAGAGAAGATAAGACTCAAGACAGCTGACTTACGGAGCTCTTGGGATTTCAAGCCTGAAGAGACCAGCTAGTCTCTTTTTACAGATGAGAAAACCAAAGTCTAGAGAGAAAAAGTGTCTTTCCCACGTTTAGAGCAATGCTAAATAGCGCTGCCAAGATTCAAATTAAGAATCTCCTAAGGTCTCTAAAATCAGTGTTCTATCTACCACCTCACCTGATTCAGCCTCTTCATTTGATAAATGAGATAGCTAACTTTCCTAAGTCTGCACAGCCAGTAAGAGTCAGGGCCCAGACTCAAAACCAGGGTTCTTCCTTCTCCTTTGCCCTGTCTTTTTCCTGAGGAGCCCAAAGCTATAACATATCATTAAATACGATACTTGGCTGAATCCAGGTTACTCTTTTATCCTAGAAAGCTTTCAGCTTATAGAAAACCAGAGCACAGCCACTAATCATGCTCTTATAAAGGTGACACATTGTGGGACAGTCAGAAAGAAGGAAATGACAACAAAAGTAATTCGAAGAACAGTGATGATAAAAATGAATAAAACATCTCTTTTTGATTTGAAATGATGAAAGAAAATATTCACAGTAAACTGTTTTACTGTAATAATTTCATAGTTATTTTTAGTATCCCTGTATACTTTTTTCTTTTCTTAGAATCCTCATTTTAGGGGTAAGGTTTTTATTTGAGAGCAGCCTCTGATCTAGTATGATAATAGTAATAATAGTAATAGTTGACATTTACATATTGATTTATCTGGCACTTTGCAGACATTTCTAACTTGGTCTTTATAGCACCCTTCTGAGGATCATATTATCCCCATTTTGCTGAAAGGGAAATTGAGGCAGAAAGATATTTACTGACTTGCCCATGGTCACATAGCAACTATGTATCAATGGCAGGATTCAATTTCAGGTCTTTCCCCATCTCCAAATCTAGCACTTTCCATTATATTACATTGCCTTGTTTAATATATGCGTGTATTTTTACATCTAAACACATCTATAACTTACATCTCTAAAGAGATCTCATTTTAGGAGAATAGACTATATTCAGAGAAATGTGTTATATCATAAAAATATTGTTATGTTTTTTATGGGGTCTGGCATATTAGAAAGCAGTGTCGCCAGTTTCACCATATTTCTATTCCACAGAGAATGCAGTGCCCCCATGTCAGGCCCAGTGTACTCTCTCAGACTCTGGCATCTGACTTCTTGATCACATACTCACTTCCTTCCATCAAGAAGCCAAGGAGCATGCTTCATAAATTTTGGATAGCTTCATCGAAGCAAGAAAATTCATTGCCATGCATAGTCATTTAATAAGTTGAGATGGAGACGTGTGATACCACATGAAAGACCTTTGAGTCCTAGACACCTAGCTAAGGGGACAAAGCTTAGTAAATGCTCCATTGTACTAGGGGTCAGAAGTATGACCTCCTAAGCCTCCATTCCCTCATCTGTAAATCAGTAGGTTGGGTTAGATGGTCTCCACTGTCCCTTCTGTCTCTGTCTCTAACATCTTAAGTGCCATATTCTCTTGTTTCCTTCCAGCTTCATGATTCTGTTAGTATCTTTTCTGAGCTTTTCTGATCACCA
The DNA here is from genome assembly GCF_016433145.1 of Gracilinanus agilis. Classification (NCBI taxonomy): domain Eukaryota; kingdom Metazoa; phylum Chordata; class Mammalia; order Didelphimorphia; family Didelphidae; genus Gracilinanus; species Gracilinanus agilis. The sequence continues at coordinate 317,514,679 of NC_058131.1, forward strand.
CTGGGGAGGTGAAGGGAGCCTAGCAGAGGACAGGGTTTAGTAGAAGAGCTGAAAATTGTTTCGTGTTCCCTGGAAAAGAAAAATCTCATCTTATTCAAAATATAGCATGGCGGTTACCACTGAAGACATGATAAGTGGGACTAGTGTGTTCATTTTCATATCTCTGAGAAAAAAGCAACTGAGGAGTAGTAAAAGAGAAAGCAGTTTGGGCCATGACATTTGCTAACCTAGTGATCTTGGATTTTACCTTTTGGAGCCTCATTTTCCTCCCTTGGAAAAGAAAAAGCCTTTGCGGTGACAGCAGCATCATAAGGTTTATGAGTACAGTATTTTGTTAGCCCTCAAAGCCCTAGAGAAAAATGAGATAGTAGTGTTATTGTCAAAATGCATATCAGAAAATGGAATGGTTTCTGAAGTGTCTACTATTAGATGTGTTTATTCTGGGTTCTCCACCCAACAGAAATTCCAAGAGGATACTGGGACCTCTGCGATTACAAAATCAAGCTCTTAAGATGTATAATGTAAAGGAGTTTTTAACAACTTCTTTGTTAACATGAAAAACTGATTAAGTTGAAGTTATTCAGTGTTTTTATAAACTTAAATTCTTCAAGGACCCAAATAAATAAATGCGCATCCTCTGCCAACAGAGATCACAATCTCTCCAGTTTTGGTAGATGGAATTCTCGAGCTGCTGTGTCCAAAATAAAAATAAACCATTCCCTGGTGATCAAACCTTTTGAGATGAGCCTTTGTACATGGAGCCATATTGGTCCTTTGGAAAAAGACTATGTGTCTGTCCCTGTGCTACTCCTTAAAGCCTTTCCAAGTTGAATGGACATGCTGAAGCTTGTGTTCCCTAGGTGGAACTTTTATAAGCCCATGGCCATCACCACCCCACAGTGAGAATTTAGAGGGAAGATCAGGGCATTTTTATTAAATTATTTTAAGTTTCTCTTTCCTTGCACACTTTGTAATAAACAAGGAAGACTTCCTATGGTCAGGATAAGTTGGGTCTTTGTGACAATAGAAACCCACTTGAGAAGTCAGGGCTATAATTAGAAACACAACTTTTTCCTTACTAAGAAAGAAAGCTTCTTCCAGCTATTTATGTCACTTTATTGTTGACTTGGGCCTTATGGGCTCATAATGACAAAACAATTATCTAGGTATAATAGAAAATTTGCATTCATTTGCATTTTCCTCTCTTTTGATTATCATTTCTTCTAATTCCTTTTTGCCTGATTTAGGTATCTTGAGAGAACAAAACAGATTATTAGAAAGATTGGCCTGAGAGAGGGAAAGGAAGAAAAGCAGAGAACATTCCCTCCCACAAAGATCTGCTCTAAAGGGGGATTTCACAGTTGGGAAGAAATGTTTAAAAAAAAAAAAAAAAAAAAAAAAAAAAAAAACCTTTTTTCCTTTGATCCCTACCAAGCTCTAAATTGGCTTTCCGAAATAAATAAATGAATCTTCTATTCCCAGCTTCCTCTGATATCTAATCCTGGCATAGTGATCATGGGTTCTCTAAAGCTGTCATATCAGACCTACCAACCTTGAAAGGCTTGAGGTCCCAATCCAGCAATGGCCTTCTTATCTGCTTTCTAAGGACCTGCCTGGCTAAATCCCAGAGGATAGGCCACCAAAGGATAAACTTTGTTTTCCACAGCAACTCACAAGGACAGATAATGGTTGCACTCTGTCTGCCAGGGTTTTTATAAGGCTCAAACGAGACCATACAGATAGATATTGTTACGTGATCTGTGAAGTGCTTTATAGATATGATGGTACTAGTCTGTGTGGTAAGGGAGGTAACCAAGCACTTGCCAAGCAATGCAAGGAGGGAGCACCAAGATTATCACCCTCTTCTCACAAGGTAAAACAGACTTAGAAAACGGACATGATTTGGCTGTGGCCATCCAGCTAACAAGCCTCAGAGCTGGAGCTCAGAGATTTGAAGTCATCTCACTCTCATTCCAGCACTTTTTCCATCGTGCCCATTAAAAAATGTGTTGAATTGAATTTTCCTCCACCCCTTATGCCATGGATATCCTAAGAACACCTACTGCTGGCATGACTAACACACTAATGGACTTAGCTTTTCACGTGTCACCAAACCACTCCTTGTCCTGTTAGTTTGATCTGTTGTGCCAGGATGATCTTCCTTCAAGAACAGTACCTTGGGGTGAATTGGTCAGAAGTCTCTCTTTTTAGTTAGAATTCATATCACAGAAGATAAATTACAGGGCAGGAGCGCCAGCGTCTGTCCTTCTGACATTGGTAGTGCTAATTAGTTGCTGCTAAAGCGTTACACTCCATTGTCTCTAGAGACCATTTCACTTTGCTTTGAAAAACTGTAGACACAAATGCATTTTTGTGTATCCAAATTGTAATTTCGAGGTTGAAAATGGACATGCTCTTCAAATAGGTGCATTGCCTTTTAATCTTACACTTGCTGTCACCCCACTAGGACTGCTCCCCTCCTCCTTCGGCTGTCCATATATCAGACAGAGTAGGGATTGCTAAAGACAAGAACTGTGCCCAAAAGACCAAAGATTCTGGAAAATACAGTCCCAACTCAAGCCAAGGTCTCACAGAATATTTCATCTGGAAGAGACCTTAGAGCATAGAATGTTGAAAACCATAGACTGGTTGTGTCAGCACATCCTGAGATGAATATTACAATTGACCTTTCCTCTGAGAGGGTCATGAACAACAGAAAGAGGAAATTTTTTTTCCTTGACCAATTCAGGCCAAGTGGTATTTCTGAAGGAATACCATCCTGGCATAATAGTCTACACTTAATAGGACAAGGAGCAGTATGGAAATATCTGAAGAGTTGTATCAATTATGCCAGAAGTAAAAGCATTTGGTATTTCCACAACCTAGGAGATGGAGAAAAATTCAGTCCTAAGGGGAAGAAAAAGAGCTCATGGTATTTTATATCTTCTTTCTACCTCTCCCACCCTTACCACAGTGTGTCAGAGATTAGAGATAGAAGGAAATATTCTAGACATAGATAAGAAAGAGTGTAAAGGCAAGGGTGTAGAAGGGAATAGGAGGTGCTCAGGACACAGTTTGGGTAGCAAGGTGGGATACAAGAGGACAGGGGAACAGTGCAATATAAGTTTGAGGAAATTGAGTCCTGCCAGTTTGTGGAGATCCTTCCTGCCTGAAACTATTCCTTTACTTCCACAAACATATTATTTCTCCTCAATGAATTCTGAACTGAAAGTAGCAACTGAAAGATTAGAAAAGGCCTCATAAGAGTACTTGAACTGAGCTTTAAAGGAAACCAGAAAAGCTAAGAGGTGGAAGGAAGTGAGGAGGGAGTATATTCTAGGTATAGAAAGGGAGGGAGGGAAGAAAGGATAATTAAGTGCCTACTATGTGCCAGGCACCATACTAAGTCCTTGTTAAATATTCTCTCATTTGATCTTCACAATAACCTTGGATGGTAAGAATTAGTCCTCATTTAAGAGTTGAGGAAATTGAGGCAAGCATATGTTAAGTGACTTGCCCAGGGCCATGTAGCTACCCAGGTTTTCTTGACTCCAAGCTCAGTGCTCTCCACTGTTCCACCTAACTGCAAGAAGATGATGTGGGTTGAAATGTAGAACCAAATTCCAGAGGAATTTGTATTTGACTCTAAAGGTTAGAGAAATGTACTGGAGTAATACTGAGGAAAATGATCAGACCACTGCTTCAAAAAAAATCGCTTTGATAGTTGTGTGGATGATAGACTGATGAGAATTGGAATAAATGAAAGGTGATAGGGACCTGAACTGGATTGGAACTTGTGTGAGCTGAGAGAAGGGGGCTGATGTTATGAGAGTAGATGAGATCTTGAGTCACATTAATAGCAAAGTGTTCAGAGGTAGAAAGGGTGAATGATTTCATGAAAAGAGCACTGGATTTAGAAGAAGGAAATCTGAGTTCGGATCCCAGTTGAGGCACTTAACTATTTGTATGAACTTAGGCAAATTACTTTACATTTCTGGACTTCCAATTATTTATCCATAAAATGAGAAGACCACTGAATAATATACAGATCTCTTCTAGCTCTAAATCCTTTGATAGTCCTACAGTCTTCTGTACAGTCTTCATCATTGACCTCTTTCCCCATCTCCTTTAATGTCTCCTTCCAAATGGGGGTTTGGGGAGGGGAGGGATGTTCTGGAAAGAATTCCTTTTCAAATACATTTGAATTTGATGTCCATTAATGTCCCTTGCAGCACAGATTCTAATTACTTAGCCTTGTCCTGGCTGCTTTCTCACAGTTTCCCCCAATAAGATGGAGGTTACAACTAAAGGCCAAGAAAGTAAATAAAGCAAGAGAGATGGTGACCATGCTGTAAGGAGGGAAGCTCATGTTAATAGACAATATATGAAAAAGCAACCACCAGTCACTCTTCAGAAAAATGGAATTTCCTATAATCTATAAGTTCCTTGAGGGCAAGATCTATTTCATTTGTAGCTTTGTACCATAGCATCTGCACAAACTAAGTGCTTAATAAATATTTACCAAACAGAATTGCAACACAAATGCTTTCCTTCCCTCCAAGTGCCTCTGGCATGAATTTGCCACACTGTATAAATTAGTCATTCTCATGATAACCAATTAAGTTTGTTTCCTTTCTGGCAGGGAGACAATTAACTTGTTGAACTTTCATAGATTTTCTTAGTTCTGTGGAGTTATACAAGTGTGAATCTAGGTGATTTATCTCTTACTACTAGATGATAAAACTGTGTCTACTTAGACACACAACCCAATTCAATCAGTCAACAAACATTTATTAAGCAACTACTATGTGCCAGGCACTATGCTAAGTGCTAAACATTCAGAAGAAAGAAAAAAACACAACACTGTTCTCAAGAAGCTAACAGCTTAATGCGGAGATAACTATGGATGGATAAGATGTCAGGATACATTGGAGCCATTCTGAGAGAGAAAGCACTAAGATTAAGGAGACTGGAAAAGGCTTCTTGCAGAAACAGTCTTGAAGGGATAGAGTTCCAAATATGGGGAACAACAAATGAAAATATAGACAGATGAAATGTCTTATTCAAGGAACAGCAAAGAAACCAATTCTCTGGATCACCAAGTGCATGAAGGGAGAGTAAGGTATAAGAAGCCTGGAAAGGTGGGAAGGAGCCAAGTTATAAAGGACTTTAAAAACCAAACGGGATTTTATATTTGATCTTTGAGGCAAAGAGAATCCCTGGAACTTATTGAATAAGAGAGTGACTTGGTGACATCTGCATTTTTGGAAGATTGTTTTGACAGCTGAGTGCAGGATAGATTTAGGCTCAGGAGACACTTGAAACAAGGAGACCAAGCAGCATACTATTCAGGCATCCATCAGTCAATACATTTATTAAGTGCCTGCTATGTGCCAAGTACAGTGCTAAATGCCAGATATAAGATAACAAGGGCCCGTATCAAGATGGTAGCAATGTCAGAGAAGAGAGATAGGAATATATGAAAGATGTTATAAAGGTAAAAATGACAAAACTTGACAACTGATTGGATATAGGCTAGAGAAGGGAAAGTAAGAGGAATGAGGAAGTAAGGACTATAAGAGGAAGTAAGAAACAATAAAGAGTCAAAGATGGCACCTAGGTTATAAGTCTAGGTGACTGGGAAGATGGTGGTGTCCTTGACAATTATAAGAAAGTTAGGAAGAAAGGAGGGGGAAGGGGCACATATAGGTTAAGTTTTAGACATAGTAAATTTAAGATGTCTATAGGACATTCTGTGTTAACTGTCTAATAGGTAGTTGGAGATGTAAGAGATTAGGTTGGCAGAAAGATCAGGTTTGGGTAAGTAGATTTAAGAATCATCCAAATAGAAATGATCACTGAATTTGTGGGAGCTCACCATGAAATCCCCAAGAAAAATAGTATAAAAGGAGAAAAGAAGCGGGCCCATGAGAGAATCTTGGGAGACACTCATAACCTATATGAAGAAACTAACAAAGGAAACAGAGGATTGGTTGACCAAGTAAGAACAGAGCCAGAAGGGAGTAATCTCACGAAAACTTAGAATATTAAGAAAAAGAGGATGATAGTGTCAAAGGCTACAGAGTGACCAAGAAGGATAATGATTGAGAAAAGCCCTTTTAATTTGGCAATTAAGGAATCATTAATAACTTTGGTCAAATGGTGAGTAAGATGACAGTATAAAAGGATTGCCTTGCTACCATGAATGTCCAGTTGGGATGATTTAACATAAACTTGTACTAGACACAGTCAGTACAGTTTCATCATTTTCTCCAGCTTTATGCAATGTCATGTAAAAAAGAGCAGAAGTAAAAGATTGCTGAGTTTTGATAGGGCAAGATCTCCAAAGGATAAAGGAACAAAGAGAAAACAACAGAGTAAAGGTATGATGGTCCACCAATGGAAGAGAACATAGCCAATGCCAGAGCAGTGATCTGAGAAAGAACTAAAGGGTGAAGAGATTGGAGGCTGTGATAAAAATGAAGAACAAGATTTTAAGTTGCAAGAAAGAGGGATACCTAGAATGATAACAAATTATGATCAGATAAAGAATTTTATGAATTTGGATGCGGAAGACTTGTAGGTGATAGCAATATCAAAGGTATGAATGTCTGTGTGTAACTGGGAGTGGGGTGGGGAGATAAGTGCCAATAAGACAATAAAAGAATAGCACAGAAAGTACAACCAAAAAGAATTTCAACACCATAATTCAGGAAATCGTCAAGGAAAACTGCCTCAAAATTCTAGAATCAGAAGGTAAAATAGAAATGTAAAGAATCCATCAATCACCCTCTTAAAAAGACCTAAGGATGAAAATGCACAGGAACATCATTCCTAAGTTCTATAATTGCCAAGTTAAGGAGAAATACTACAAGCACAAGGGGAAGAAAAAAAAACTATTTAGATACTGTGGAGCTACAATTAGAATAACACAAGATTTAATGGCTACAACATTTAAAGAATGTATGACATGGAACATAGCATTTCATAGAGGAAAAAAACCTGGGCTTATAACCAATAATAACATATACAGCAAAGATGAACATACTTATAAAAGGTAAAATATGGATATTTAATAAACTAAAGGAGTTTTTAACTATTTCTGGGGGAAAACTCAAAACTCACAGAAAATTTGATCTATAAGAAACATACAATAATCATCAGCAACCCAGAAAGTCAAATGGTTTGATTCCAGTATGGGAAAATGTCATCTATGATCCCTGGGAGTGACATCATTGCTTAGATATTTTGAAGCGGTACATATGGATGGAAGATTCAAGATTGAAGTGAATGGAATGGAATGAACCAGAATGGTAGTGGAGTGGTCCAGGAGGAGATAGGGTGGAATGGTTATCTCATATGGAGAAAGAATGAGTGAAAGAACTGCTATGGAGAAGGAGAGAAGCAGGTAGAGGACCGGTAGTACTAGAACCCTACTCTCATCAGAACTGGGATAAAGAAAGAACAACATATACAATTAGAAGGGTAAAAATCTTATTCAGAGAAATAGAAGGGAAGAAGGATGGAATAAGGGAGGATCTGGGAATCCTCTTGGGGAACTAAAGGAATAAGTGAAGGAAAGGTGGATTAAGAGAAAGGAGGGCAAGAAGATAAGAAAAGAGAGGGATACCTAGATATCAAGAGGTAATAGGATTAGATGGGAGGGGCTCAGGACAAGATAAGGGAGGGATTTTTAGTATCTTAACTCATCCAGAAGTAGGAGGGGTGATGAGGGATTTTTGGAAAGGTGGTAGAATAAGAATTAAAAGATAAGGGGAAGAGACAAGGAAGGGATCTTTAGAAAGGTGAGCCAATTTGGAACTAAGAGGCCAAGGGGAGAGGTTAAGAGAGAATTTGGGGGAAAGAGTGTGAATTGGAGAGTTATTGGTCAGAGGTCCCACCAGAAACTATGTTTGGATTATGTGATATAAGGACTTTGAAAGAATCTACTGGTCATCCCATCAAAGAGACCCAAAGAAGAAAACATCTGAGGAGGGATATGACAGAAAGGAAGAAGGGGATAAACAGTGAGGAGAAAGATGGAAATGCTCAGCTGGTAACTTTGACATTGAATGTAAATGGAATTAATTCCCCATGAGAAGAAAATGGATAGCAGAAAGGATCAAAAATCAATACCCAACAATGGGTTGTTTACAAGAAAGACACTGAAAATGAGAGACACATAAAGAGTGAAAGTGAGAGACTGGAGCAGAATATACTACACCTCAGCTGATCCAGAGAAGGCAGGTGTTCTATAGATAATGAAGCATTATCAATATTGGATCTGTATGTACCGATTCTTAAACCATCCAAATTTTTTAAGGAAAAACTATATGAGATAACAGATGGAATTAGATAACAAAATAATAATAGTAGGGGACTTTAATTTTCCCTTTAGAACTAGATAAATTTAAGAAAGAAATTATGGAGATGAATGGAACCTTAGATAAGTTAAGTATGATATATTTCTGGAGAACCACCACATACCTGCATCAGGTTAGTAGTAGATCTGAGTTTGAGCATACACATAATCCAAACAGTTTCTGGTGGGACAACAATGGTTTAGAAAACAAATATTTTGCAGAATGCCTACTTTAAAATTCATCATAATAATATGGAAATATGTGATAATACATGTATAGCCCAGTGGAATTGCTTATCAATTCTGGGAAGGAAAGAGGGATGAGAGACAACATGAATCGTGTAAGTTTGGAAAATATGTGTAAATTTGTTATTGGAATAAAATAAAAATAAAAAATTTTTAAAGACTCATCATACTATGGAGGTCATTCCTGAGGAATTGTGGCATTGGAACAAATGCTCCACTGGATATGACAAAGCTAGAAAGACTTGGTTTTGGAAGAAGTAGTGGTCCTGGCAAAAGATCGTCTGCTACCTACAGACCAGTTAACTAAATATGGTCCTTGAAATGTGTTAACTGAGAACCATATGGGTTAAGTTGATCAAATTAAATGCTGAAAGGAACATAGAGAAACAGGACTAATATTATTCCATTGCTAGAGCAGCTGTGAATTTCTTTTTTGTTTGTTTTTTTAGAAAGCAAGATGTAAATCTATATTAAGAGCTATAAAGCTATTCATGTTCATTGACCTAAGCATCCTATTACTAAAGTTAGGTCCTAATAGCACTACCAAGAGTGTTAAAAAACTGTATAGGTATGAAAATACTCATGGAAGTTTTGTTTGTAATGACAAAAACAGTTAGAAATCACACAAATGCAATGATTGGGAGAAATGGCTGAGTAGGTTGTAATATTTGAATAATACAGGTTATATTGTTATTAGAAATAACAAATATTGGAAATATAAAGAACATAAGAGACACATATGAAGAGATGAAAAGCTAAAAAGAATGAGAATAATACATATATGAGTACATTGAACAAAATAACAGTTACAGAATCAAGAGAAAAAAGTATCCAAGTAAAATAAATGCAAAGGGAACTCAAAAGTAAAGGATCTTTATATTAACATAAGTATATAATTTACATAGCTTAAAACAAATTATAAATAATGTGGAGCTTGTGCTTTTGTATAATTTTTATACATTTGTTTGTTTCATTGTTTTTTGGTGGGGATGATGGTGGTGATTATTAAGTATGTAATAAAAAAAAATTGGGGATAGGAGAGAAGGAACCTACTAAGTGCCAGAGGCTGTGCTCATTGCTTGGATACAAATGAAAAATGGCAATTCCTCCCGTTGAATTGCATACAGTCTTAATGGGGGCAAGCTGAGGAAGTTATAAGACAGAAGAACATAAATAAATATACTATAAGGTGTAGCTATGGTTTTACATGATAGGAATGTCACCTACTCTAAGAAATTGGAGTTCACTTTCTGGAGATCACTTTCAGGTGGGATGTTCATGGAAGAAGAGATAACACTAAATTGGAGTCTTCAAGGAAGGGAGAGATTTCAACAGGCAGAGATAACATTACTGCTGTAACAGAAGACCTACACAATTGAATAGCTAACAAGGTCAGGAACCAGCTAGTAGTCTTCAATGAATGAAACACAAAATGTACAGGCTACATGATGAAATAAGGTAGAAAGGGAAGTTGGAGTAGGGTCTGGAAAGCCTTGAATGGCAGGATAAAAAAGTTTATATTTTATACCAAGGACAGTGGAAACCATTGAACAACTTTGAACAAAGCCTCTTGATTTTTGCATTGGGGAGATTATTTTGGCAACTGGGGCCAGGTCAGAACACTGTCAATGATCCTGGTTTATGCAAGCATACTGATATTACATTACCCCAGACATTTCTTTTGCAATAATACATTCTACTAATGGCATCCATTTTACCAATAGTTAAAAGTCTACAAAATATACTCATCCCAGTAACCCTAAGGGATTAGATTTTACTTTCCCAATTTTCCAGAAAAAGAAGTCAAAACTTGGGAAATTACTCTCCTGAATCCAAAGCCTGTATTCTTTCCACTGCAGTGCATAACACTGGAATGCCAGAAATGTCAGTCAGCCAAGATGTAAACCAGATGATCAGCAGTAATCTGACCCAAGCACTTGAGACCCTGTGGTATTAACTCTTGTGAGCACTAAGTTGCTTACATACATTGCTTCTCAGCATGTATGAACAACAGCTCCTGTGGAACTAACTGCCCCTTCTAACATTGTTTCCCTTACTGTTGTATTTTTCCAGGGCCAGTTAATGGCAGTAGGTGGGTTATACCTGTATTTATGAACCCTCTAGTTCTCTCTGAATTTCCCCAAGAGGGCAAGGAGGGAGAGCAAAGGGGGACATCCCTGGTGACTGATGGTTTTTTGCTTCATATCCCATAGTATATAACACTGTTATTGACATCTATTGCTCTGTAATTGTCGGTAAAAGGGCTGACTCTTTAAAATCCCCAAATAAGTACTTGAAATAAAGTTCTACATTTTGCTTCTGTCAGCTGTGTGAATGCTAGAGCTGGAAAGAGCAAATAAATCAAAGATGTAAGAGAGACACACAGTGAGAGTTGGGTACCTTTCTCCATTATTTCTGTCAGTTTCCATTGTTTTTCAGATGGGGGTCACAGGTGAATACTAATTTGGGGTGTGAGCAAGGAAGGCAAACATTGGTGAACACCATCAGGCTGTTGGTTGTAGCCAAGACACAGTCCGTTAACACAGGCTTCTCCCACCCACAACACTGTCATCCCTCTATTTCACCAGCTCTCCTGCCTTTTACTTAGCGCCCCACTATCTCCACTCCCTTCCTATAACTTCCTAGAATTCTCCCCTTGAAAACAAAATTGAAGTTCTGCCACATATATCCAATGGGGGGTGGGGGGCGGGGAGGCGGGACATAGAGTCAGTAAGCTGAGTCCTCACCCAGTCAGTAGTGATCAGTGATAACAGACCAATGAAGGACATTCGACTTTGGTACCTCTTTGAATCATAGAATGTTAGGGTATGGATCACAGATTGTCAGGACTGAAAAAAAACTTTAAGATAGAGAATGTTACTGCTTGAAGGAACCTTTGAATATAGAATGTTAGAAAACAGAACATTCATTGTTAGAAAGGATCTTAAAGATCCTGTGGGCTAACCTCCTCATTTTGAACAAGAAGAAACTAAAAGAAATTAAATGACTTTTCCCAGTTCACAAAGGAGATTGTATTTGGGACTTCAAATATACTGTTTCTTCCTTTTATACCATGAATCTAGATTAGATCATAAAATGTAGATTAGAACTAGAAAGAACTTTACAACATAGAAAATTAGGACCAAAAGGAACCTTAAAACACAGAACAATAAAGATAGAAGGGATCTTAGAATGCAGAATATTAGAGATAGAAGAGACCTTTAAATTTGCAATATTGAAGCTGAATGGGGCACTTAAAATATATAATGTTCAAAGCCTTGGGATATTACAACATAGAAACATAGACTTTGAGTTTGAAAGATATTTAGAGATCATCCAGGGGTTCTTGACTTAGGGACCATGAGTCTGTTTTGTTTTGTTTCAATACTTTGGTAACTATAATTCAACATAATTAGTTTCCTATTTATTTTGTGCATTTTAAAATATTATTCTGAGAACAGATCCATAGACTTCAGACTTCAGGGGTCCATGATGCAAAAAAGGTGAAGAACCTCTGATCTTGTCCATTTCTCTCATTTTACAGATGAAGAAACTAAGGCCTAGAGAAGGTTAACTGTCTTGCCCAAGGTCACCAGAATAAATAGAAGAGCTAGAATTTGAACCCATGTCATCTAAATCCAATGCCTTTTCAACTATTAGAATTGAAAGAACCTTTAAAAGCAAAGAAAGGGACCTCAGAATAGAGAATGTTGGATTTAGAGGAGATCTTAGAGCACATATAGTATTGGAACTCAGAATGTTACAGTAAGAAAGGATGAGCAGCTATTATAGAGCCCTGCTTCAATCCAAAATAGGAAAACCAAGGTGCAGAAAGATTGAGATTTACTAAGGCTTCTTAAGTAATAAGAAGCAGGGCTTTGGATTTGAACTCAGTTCTGAAACTAAATTCTTTGGCATTTTGCACTTTCTGGTCATTTTCCCCAAAAAATTTGAGAGGTAGCTGGGCATTTCAGGGTATAGAGTCCTACTAAACTTGGAGTCAGGGAGACCTGATTTTAAATCTGGCCTCAGATACTTAATTAACTATGTGACCTTGGGCAAGACATTTAGCCTCTGTTTGCTTCAGTTTCCTCATTTGTAAGTCAGGGATACTAATAGTACCAGCCTCCCAGAGTTGTTGTGTGGGTCAAATAATGTACGTAAAGGACTTTGCAAACCTTAAAACACTATGTGAGTTCTAGCTGAGAGGAAGAAAAGGAGGAGAGAGGAGGAGGAGGAACAAAATAAACTAGAGACCATGACATAAGAAGATGGGTTGAAGTACCTAGAAGTGTTAGCTTAGAGAAGAGATGACCTACAGGACACAACAAGGCTTAGTGAAAAAAGGACTGAATTTAGAATTCAAAGCCCAACATTCAAATTTTGACTTTGCCTCTTAACTACCTGAGAGCTATGGGCAAATCATCCAATCTCTCTGGTCCTCATTTTCCTCATCAATAGAATGAGGAGATTGAAATAGATGGCTTCTGAGGTCTTGCACAACTCTAGAAGCCAGTGTCCCTGTGACATAATACTATATTTGACAGGTATTTGAAGCATCATCACATTAAAATGCAATGAAGAACTTGTTTTTATTGGTACTGCGGGGTAGAACTGCAACACATTCAATGTATGAACACTACAGAGGCAGGTTTCAGCTTAATATGAGAGTGGATGACCTAATGACCTCAATTCAATCATTTATTATTGGAATGGATTCTCTCTAGAAGTTGTGGATTTCTTATTCCTGAAGGCCTTTAAGCAAAGCTTGGAGAACCACTTGTCAAAAGGGATTCCTGATCAGATATAAGTTTGACTAAACTCACTACCAATTCCTTCTCACAGAATTCTGATCACATTCTTTGTACTGCTGTCTCCTGTAATTTCACCCTTATCTTCCTTCAAGATAGTGGCATCATTATATTTAGCTATGACTTCACCAACTACATCTCATCTCATGTTTTCTAAATTTTTATACATTAAGGTTGCTGACCCTCTCATGCCAAATTCAACTCCTTATCCAAAGCTGCATTGATTTACATTCACTTGAGAACTCTTAACATTTAGTCCCCGCCTCCCAAGCTTAATTTATCAAGTAATTTAAAGTAGTTTTTAAAAAATTATTAGCTAATTTTTCAGGGCAGAATTTACAGTCATGATTAGTATAGCCTAATGATGTTTCATTAATGTACCAGGATAAAATACAGAGGACCGAAATTCTCTGGCTACAAATTTACAACATAGATCAGTTTATTTTTGGAGATCTGAAGAATTAGCTACTGTAAATAAAGTCTCTAATAAGATTTCTCCGGGAAAGAGGTGAACTTACAGTAATGTGGGTGATATATTATTAATTAATTAATAACTCTTACCAGGGTGCTACATAAATTAACAGGAAAACTGATGAAAGGACTTAATACAAAGCATTATGTTGAATTTTAATTTCTAAGGGAGCAGTCCTCAGCCTCTGATGCCTCTTTATGGCATGGAAGTGACCATGTGTTCTCAAGAGCTCTGCCAGAGGAACACAAAGCTCTGGCAGGACCTTCCAAATTGGAAAAGCTTTACTGATGATCTTAGCAATTATACTACATGTCTTTCTGGCTAAGAATAGAAAAGCTCAGTACCCTCAGAGGATGATTAAGGCATGGAAGGGTTGAATTCTGTATCAGTAAAGGGCATCTGAAAAACCTATCACTGGTGGTGATAAAGCAGAGGCTTTATGACCTCTCAGAGGGGATGTGGTCAAAGAAATTCTCCTTCCATTGCAATTTGGACTCAATCACTTGTGAGATCACTTCCAGTTTTGAGATTTGAGGATGATAATGAAGTGATATCCTTAGATAAAAGAAAAGCAAAATCACATAACAGGTATTTGGAATTTTTTTCCCTACTCTATTCACAGAAGATCCTCATTTAGTATTTCATACTATCCCTCAATTGGGCTATAAGCTTAGGAAGAACAAGGACATCATCCAAATATCCTGTCTCTCTTAGGGCCTAATATAGGACTTTTTACACAATAAGTACTCAATTAAAAAACTAGATAATTATCAGCTATAATAATGACTGATGTTTTTGTAGCACTCAAAGATTTGCAAAACACTTTATTATTTAATTTGATTCTCACAGTAACCCTGTGAAATAAGTACTACTTTGGTTATCTCCATTTTACAGATGAGGAAACCAAGGCTTAAAGAAGTGAAATGACATATTCATGATCACACAGCTAGTACATGTTGGAGGTGGGATTTGATTCTAAGCCTTCCTGACTCCAAATTCAATATCTATTCTGCCCCGATGGCCAGTGTCTCTGACATTTCCTTTATATTTTGACTAGAGTGGTTAATTACTTTTGCCCCAAATCTCCTTCAGTTTCTCATATAATAATAGTAGCTCCTGGCTTCACATTGCTTTGTGATTTACTCACCACAGTCCTGTCAGGTAGGTGTTGGAAGGATCCTTGTTCCCAGTTTACAGATGAAGAAAAAAGGCTCTCAGAAAGGAACTTTTACAAAGTCCCCTAGTAAATGGCCAGCCAGTAGCAGACCACAGATGTTGTGATTTCAACTCCAGTACTTTTCCCACTATACTACTTTCTCAGTGATGAACAATTTAGGGTCCTTACCCTCTGAGAGCCTGTAGTACCTTATTAGGGCAGATAAGCTATATTCAGCAATAAGTCTTGTGCAAAACAGAAAATGTCATGTGCTCAGATAGTAAAATGAAGTACACGGGCCTCCTGCTCGAGGGGCCCAAGTCAGCTCATAGTATACACACATTCATACCTCACCTCCAAACTTAAGCAGGCTTGCTCACACATGTCTGCATGTACACGCACACACATCCAGTGAGAAATCCCAACTGACTTCCATTACACAGTACAGAAGGAAGAGTCCTGGACCTAGTTAGCTGTCTGCACTCTGCTCCTCACCAGCTGTGTTAGTGGGACAAGGGGTCTGACCTGGAAACCATAGACCCTAAGGAAGGGACTTTGTAAACATTAAAGCAGCAAACAGCAGCCCTCATCTTGTTGTTATATCACTATTAGCATCATCCAAAGAAGCCTGCTTAAAAGGACCTCGTAATAGAATTACCATTGGCCATTTCTTCTTCTGGCTACACAGTCATTTTCTTTCAAGCACGGTGATTTTATTTTTACAGTAATCATTCTGGAGTTAATTGGCCTTTTACAAAACTTTTTTTTAATGCCCCTCCTCCCTTCGCCATGTAATTATTGCATTGTGGATAGTTTCCTAGAGTAGTTCCAATGAGGCACTTTAGCAGAAAATAGACTCAGGAGCTAAGTAGGGCTTAACAAGCCATTTGATGGGTGCTTTTGGGCTTTGTTCAGTTTGGGTTTTTGGTTTTGCATTTCCTACTTGAGCTGCTACATGGTGTGATGGAATCAAACACTAACCTGGGAATCAGGAGACCTGAGTTCAAGGCCTAGCCCTTCCACTGATTAGCAACATAGCTCTCTGAGACACTTTAACTTTTGAAAAATAGTATGGCATGCAGCTAGGCAGCTCAGTGAATAGAGTATCAGGCCTGTAGTCAAGAAGACCTGGGTTCAGATCTGGTCTCAGACACTTCCTAGCTGTGTGATTCTGGGCAAGTCCCTTAACCCCAGTTGCCTAACCTTTACCATTCTTTTGCCTTGGAACTGATATTTAATATCAATTCTAAGATGAAAGATAGGATTAAAAAAAGTTGCTAAAAATAGATGGTAAAGGTTGATGATGATGATGATGATGATGATGATGATGATGATGATGATGATGATGATGGTACTACTACTGCTACTGCTGTTGCTGTTGCTGCTGCAGCCGCCGCCGCCGCCGCCACTACAGCAACAGCAGTAAGGAGCAGTGGCCAAGGCATGGAAGTGGGAAAGTACAGAGTGTTGGAGAGAGGGGCATATTGAGGAGCTAGTCTGGCTAGAGCTTAATATAAAAGATGCAGCTACAAAAGAGACTGGTTCCAGATTGGGGAGAGCTTTGAATTCCAGGCAGAAGAAGCAGCTCAGAAGTCAGAAGAGCCAAGTTCAAATCCCACCTCTAACACTTAACTTCCTGTGTAACCATGGGCAAGTCCCTTCACCTCCCTATTCTTCATGTGCAAAATGTGGAGGTTTGACTAAATGACTCCTAAGGTCCCTTCTAGATCTAGATCTGTGATCTCAATTTTGCCAAAGTTTTGGTGCAAAGGAGTAACATGACCCATATCTTTGCAGAAGCAAAATCATTCTTAGAGCATATCAAGGATGAATTGGAAGGGATAATAAACATAACGACATGTATAAAGGACTATAAGGTTTGCAAAAATTTTGCATGTATCATCTTGCCCACAAAGCAAGTGCTATGGATATTGCCATCCCCATTACCATGAATAAATTAACATGAAGAAACTGAAGCTCAGAGAAGGTCCCTAATTTGCCCATGGTCACACAGCTAAAATTAGAGGCAAAATTAAAATCTACACCTGTCATGACTCTCAAGGTCACTATGTTCTTTCCACTACACTGTGTTGCTTCTCTTAACAGGTTTCTGAAATCCTTCAACTCTGAGTCTTAGTATCTTATGATAATGGTAGGGACCAAGCAAGCATCAGTAGCAAGAACCCTTAGTCACTGCCCTGTGGACTGACTCTGGGATCTAAGGCCAACGAACTTCAAGGGAGAGGCAGCATTAGTGTCCCCTCCCCAGGTCCACTCCTGTGCTAAGCATATTCCAGGCATTATCAAGAGTCCCAGGAGAGATGTGGAATCATTGCACAAATCTCCTGGACTTCACCCACCTCAAAGTATCATTCTCTGGAAGTCTTCACTGCTTTTCAAACAGTAGAGCAGTTTTTCACAGGAAACATGGGATAAATGAAGGCAGCTACTCAGGTATTCCCTAAGCCAGCCTAACTTCTGCTGTTCAGTGACTTGTGTATACCTAAGTTTCTTCTGACCTTTTTTCTTTCTTGTTCCAGGTCATGCAATGTTTAAACTTACCTATCTAAGCAATCATGACTACAAACATCTCTACTTTGAGTCAGATGCTGCTACTGTCAATGAGATTGTGCTGAAGGTAGGTGCCTTTCTCGGCTGTGAGATTTTGAATAATGACGTTTCAGTATTTCGGTGTCTGGGATGTTATCAGTATGAGTGGGTATGCTCCCTTCACTAATCTAGCTTGTAGTGATTCCTCCTGTGCAGTTCTTACCTATGTTTTTCCATCAATCCTTTCATATAGGATTCCACCTCGTATTCAGATCCTGCCTCAGATCTCCTAACTTGCCTCTGGGATAGTCATTTAGCTTCTGAGCCTCAGTTTTGCCATCTTTAAAATGAGGAGATTAAATTTGATGGCTTTCTATGGTCTCTTCTATGTCTAAACTACACTGACACCTCTAATCTCATAGACTCTCAATTCTTTCCCAGGCTTCTCCCCCTGCACTACCTATTCTTTCCTTTTTTTCACATCTTGATCTTTGGTAAGCCAATTCAGCTCTACCCTGTCTTCTTTTCTCGAGTCCCTGAATTGCTGATTACATCTAGTACCTTTAGACCAGGGGTCGGCAACATATGGCTCTTGAGCCATATCTGGCTCCACCTCCCGACTGGCCAGTCTGGGCAGAGCCCCAGGATGTGCCTCAGGGGGCCCTTCAGCCCCCACCCCATATTCCAGCACCTTCCGCCTCCATCTTCCTCCTTCCACAGGCGTTTATGGCTCTCACGGCCAAAAATGTTGCCAGCCGTTGCTTTAGACAATCCTACCATGCATCCCTTTTCAACTCATTTTCTAACTCTTCACAAACTCTTCCAAAACTTTTCATCCCTCTTTAAACCTCCCATGGTTCCTCATCCTTGCACCCACTCAGCTGAGAATCTTGCCTCTTATTTTACAGAAAAATTTGAAACAATTTGCCATGAGCTTCCTCTTCTCCTCTCTTCATCATCTCTTATCACTCTGATGTCTTCTATTACTATTTCCTCCTTCTCTCTTGTCTCACATGATGAGGTGGCCTTACTCCTTACCATGGCTTACCCCTCTTACCTGTTCAAAGGATCTCATTCCATCCAGACTCCTCCAACACATTGCCTCCTATGTTATCCCCATTCTGTCACTTAATTTCAATCTCTATTGACTCTTTCCCTACTCCCTACAAACATGGCCATGTCTCCCTTATCCTCGAAAAACCTTTACTTGATCTTCTATCCTTGCTAACTGTTGCCCTATATCTCTTCTCTTTTTTTTTTTATAGCTAAATACCTATCTACAATAGATGCTTCCATTTTTTATCCTCCTACTCTTCTTAACCCCTCACAATCCAACATCTGATCTTTTCATTCCACCAAAACTGCTTTCTCCGATGATTTCTTCCTTGCTAAATCCATGGGCTTTTCTCAATACTCATTCTTCTTAGCTTCTCTGCAGCCTTTGACCCTACCAATGTCCCTCTACTCTTTGATAACCTCTTTTCTTTAGGTTTTCAGGATACCACAATCTTTTAGTTCTCCTCTTACCTGACTGCACAGTGCCTGTCCTATATTTAGGCACTTAGTAAATGTTTATTGAGTGACTGACTCCAAATATATGTGTGACCCTACAAACTTAGATTTCAGGCTTACTTTAAAATTTACAACGTGCTTTCCTGACCCCGTAAAGTTGGCAACACTGGCATTACTATCCCTATTTGACAATTGGGGAAACTGAGATTCAGGTTCAGTGATTTGCTAAGGTTTACAGAGTAATAAATCATAGATTCAGATTCACATGAGCTAAAAAATCATTCTGGTCCAACCTTCTCATTTTCCAGATGGGAAAACTGGTCTCAGCCCAGAAAGGATAAAGGTTAACCAGTAACCTACCAAAGTACTTCCCCTTCTGACTGTCAGTTTCCTCATCTGTAAAATGAGGACAGTAACATATGGGCAGACCACTTACCTCACACAACTATTAGGGAGAGTTTATGTCTCCTGACTCCCCATCTAGCTTCTTTTTTCCCTGTTTCAGCAACTACAGGATGAAATTTCATGATAATGAACAATGCTATGTCTAATGCCCATTCATTCTTTCCCAAAAATTAAACTTTCTGAGCCAGACTCTTTGTGTTGCCCTTTATTTTCCTTCAGAATTCATAGGTGAATGCCAGAGTGCTTCATCAAGCTCTTACCTGTCTCTGAAATAAAGATTTGTGGATCCCAGGACCATAAGTCTAGAGCAGTAGTTCCCAAACTTTTTTGGCCTACCACCCCCTTTCCAGAAAAAAAATATTACTTAGCCCCCTGGAAATCAATTTTTTTTAATTTTAATAGCAAATAATAGGAAAGATAAATGCACCTGAGGCCATCACTGCACCTCTGGATCACTGCAACACCCACCAGGGGGCAGTAGTGCCCACTTTGGGAATCACTGGTCTAGAGCAATAATGGCAAACCTTTTAGAGATGGAATGCCACGCCCCACCACATCCTACCTTCCCCTCCTCCCCCACAGCACCTTACCCCAGACAGAAGAGGGAGGAAGCGTTCCCTTTGGCTGCTGGGCAGAGGGGCAGGTGAAGTGAGGAATGTCCTCAGGTGCATGGAGATGGGGAGGAGAACAGCTCCACCCCAAATCCCTTTGGCTTTCTAGTAAAGAACTGGCAAGTAATTGCGGGCATGCCCATAGAGAGGGTTCTGCATGCCCTTTTTGGCATACATGCCATAGGTTCACCATCACTGGTCTAGAGCCAGAGAGATCTAAGAGACCATGGAATTTACCCTCGCCCCACCTCCTTTTACGAAAAAGGAAATTGAGACCCAGCAAGGCTAAGGAATTTGTCCACAGGTATCCAAGGCTTTCAAGTTCAGATTTGACATCTTTCCATTACACCCCTTTGAGGATTATGCTGCTGAACATATCATATTCTCTACATAGCAGCTTTTTTCTGGACCCCATTCAAGGAGAAGGTGACTTAGAAACTCCCAAACACCCTCAGGATAACATGATTCTTAGGTTAGCATTATAGAGAGACTCCAGTGATAGTTGGGTTAAGGAGACAGGATGGTATGGCTGAAAGAACACTAAACTTAGAGTCCAGAGGCCTCAGTTCAGTTCCTAGCCTTGACACTCGTGAGCTGTATGACCCTGACAAGTCACATGCACTACTAGCTCTCAAGACTCTTAAGAGAAAAGTTCTTTATGAACTTTGCAGCAATATAGAAACATGAGTTGTTATTCCCCACTGCATTGCCCCTGCTCATGGAAGTTTATTAATCAAAGAGGCTTTACAAAGAGCCTTTGGCTAGCATCTGGAAACTTAACACTCTCATTGGAAGACAACCTAGAAATACCCTGTAGAGAGCACGATGCCCTGGAGAGTGAGATGGGAAAGAGCTCAGGCCCCTGCCCTGTCCTTTGACTCCTCAAGCACAAGCTCAGAGGAAGTCCCCAACTCTTCTGCATGCCTGCTACCTGTAGAACCTTGAGCAAGATTTGGCCCATCTTGGACCTTGTTTGGTTCTCTAACAAAATACTTTCTTCTCTTGGTCTTCTTGTTGTTCCCCACACATTCTGTACCTTCTCCCAGTCCTGTGCCTTTTTTCCCAGGCTGCTCGACAGGCCTGGATTACTCTCCTAACTCCCATCCTTAGTTTTCTTTTCAAATGTCCCTACGGCCTAATTCAGGGCTCCATGTGGAGAAAGTACCTAGTAAATAGTTACTTTTTAAAAAATATTCAAAGATACTTTCTTTTCACAATTACATGTAATAACAATTTTCAATATATGCTCTCTAAAATTATAAGATCCAAGCTGTTTCACCCGAATCCCTCCCCTCTTTTGGAGATGGCAAGCAGTTTGATCTGGGTTATACATGTATTATGCAAAACACACTACCATATTTGTCATTGTTGTTAGAGCACACTCATATAAAACCAAAACCCTAAAATAAAACTATAAACTAATGTGAAAGATAATATGCTTTGATCTGCATCTGACTCCAATAGTTCTTTCTCTGGAGGCAGGTAGCATTCTTTGGCATAAGTCCTTCAGAATTGTCTTAGATCAGGCAGCTGGGTAGCTCAGTGGAGTGAGAGTCAGGCCTAGAGACAGGAGGTCCTAGGTTCAAACCCGGCCTCAGCCACTTCCCAGCTGTGTGACCCTGGGCAAGTCACTTGACCCCCATTGCCCACCCTTACCACTCTTCCACCCATGAGACAATACACCGAAGTACAAGGGTTTAAAAAAAAAAAAAAGAATTGTCTTAGATCATTGTAATGCTTAGAGTAGCTAAGTCTTTCACAGTTGATCATCCTACAATATTGCATACAGTGTTCTCCTGAGTGTTTATTTCCCTCTGCATCAGTTCTGTAGATCTTTCGAGCTTTTTCTGAAATCATCCTGCTTATTTATTAAAGCACAATAGTATTCCATCACCAACATATACCACAATTTGTTCAGCCATTTTCCAAATAATAGACACCCCTTCAATTTCCAATTCTTTGACCCCATGAAAAGAACTGCTATAAATATTTTTGTACAAATAGATCCTTTCATCTTTTTTAGATATCTTTGGTATACAGACCCAATAGTGTTATTACAGGATCAAGTTTTAAAGCCCTTTGGGTATAGTTCCTAATTGCCCTCCAGAATGGTTGGATCAATTCACAGCTCCACCAGCAATGCATTAGTGCCTCGATTTTGCCACATCCCCTCCAATATTGATCACTTTCCTTTATGGTCATATTGACCACTCTGATAGGTGTGAGGTGGTTTTATTTTGCATTTCTCTAATCAAGAGGGATTTAGAACATTTTTTTCATATGATTATTGATAGCTTTGATTTCTTCATCTGAAAATTGCTTGTTTAGATTTTTTGACCATTTGTCAATTGGGGAATGACTTGTGTTCTTATAAATTTGACTTAGTTTACTATAGATTTGATAAATTAAACCATTATAAACAGAGAAATTTGTTATGAAAAATTTTTCCCAGTTCCTTGTTTTCCATCTAATCTTGGTTACATTGGTTTTGTTCATATAAAAGCATTTTAATTTAATATAATTAAAATTATTCATTTTATATCTTGCAATGATGATCTCATTTGGTCATAAATTATTTCCTTCTCCATAGATCTTCCAGGTAAACTATTCTATGTTCCCCCCATTTACTTATGGTATCACCCTTTATGTCTAAGTCATATACCCATTTTGACCTTATCTTGGTATAGGGTGTGAGATATTGGTCTATACCTAGTTTCTACCATACTATTTTCCAATTTAACAAGCAGTTTTTGTTAAAGAATGAGTTCTTGTCCTACAAGCTGGGATCTTTGGGTTTATCAAACATTAGGTTGCTAAGGTTATTTACCCCTGTATATTATGTATCTAATCTATTCCATTGGTCTTCCACTCTATTTCTTAGCCAGTACTAGACTCTTTTGATGATTATTACTTTATGGTACAGTTTGAGATCTGGTACTGCTAGGCCACCTTCCTTCTCATTTTTTTCATTAATTCTCTGATATTCTTGATCTTTTATTCTGCCAGATAAATTTTAAATGCTTACTTTTTAATTAAACTGAAGACAGATTGTGCTGATTGTCTCCCCAAGAATAGCTAGAAGCTTGAGGCAGCAGGGAGAGTGAATTCTGGCTCTGCTCCTGATAGCTTGTGTGACCTGTGCATGTCACTTGCCACCGTGGTCCTCAGTTTCCACACAATGCTATTGTTTGTCTTCATATTATATGATCATAAAATTTAAAGCCAGAAGGTTCCTTAAAAACCATCTAATCCAGCCCTTCCTCCTAAAATCAGGCATCAGAAGCCCTGGGATCAAGTCCCAGATCTATGACCTTAGGCAAGTGATTTTCTCTCTGTGGACATCAGGTTATTAAGCTATAAAATGGGAATATTAATATAGGCACTATTTTCTTGGCTATGCATAATGTTTTGTGACTACAAAGACACAGCAAAAGAAAGCCCAAGAGCTTTCCGAGAGGTAAGAGTGAGCATAAGAAAACAGCAGCCCAGGCCCCAGACCCAGTGGTAGTCAGGAATGGCCATGGTCGTCTGGATCAGGCCTCACAGAGGAGCAGGACCAGAGCTGGACTTTGGAGGTTGCCTGAGATCTGTGGTGGCAAAGAGAAGAAAGTGAGAAATTGCTATCAGGGGAACCCCCAGACTCTTAGGAGATATTTGTGAGACAGTAACAGATCCTCTGGGCCAGGTAAAGGTAAGTTCTTGAGAGACACAGGGCTGCAGCTGATTTTGCATTCATTGTAAGATGTAGAGCCAGACCAGAAACTTTGAGATCATCCAGGCCAACCCTCCTCTCTCACTCCCATTTTACAAATGAGGACACAGAGGCCCAGAGAATTTTGTTTGTATGTTCATTTGTGACTGACCCCATCCTTTACCAATGCAGATCAATTCTCTGGAACCTAATAGTCTTTTTAAATTGAGAATTTCCTAAAGCACTGAAGAGTTAAACAACTTGTCTAGGGTCAAATGACCATTGTGTTTCCAAGGCAGGATTTCAGCCCAAACTCCAAAGCTTTAATTTTAACAAATCTTTAATCATTGTAATACACTAATTTGAGCCTAGGCCTCTGACTCCAAATCCAGGCCTCTTTTCTAGTATACTGTGTTGTCTCAGCTTTAAATTTCCCTTGAAAAAAAGAAACACATGGCAACTTTGTAGGCTTTTGTTATATAGTGACTTTTCTTATAAACAGTTTGTGGTGTTTAATGAGAGAAATTACCAGGTATATAATAATAATGACGTCTATCACATCATATTTTATAATTCATAAAGTACTTTCTTCAAGACAGCCCTGGGAGATAAGTAGTATAAAGATTATTGTCCTAGTTTTACAGATGAGCCTTACAGAGAGGAAATTACTTGCTCAAGGTCACACAGCTAAGTGGCTGAGCTAGAATTCAAACCCTAGTCTCTTTTGACCCCAAGGCCAAGGTTCTTTACGTTCCATCACCCTGTATTCACACCTTTTCTCTCCTTGAGATTTTGACCTTGGATAGAACCTCAGAAAAATGTGCCCCTGAAAGATAACATTGTATAAGTAGGTTGCTTCTGGAGTTTATTCTAAAGTAAAAATAGTTTGTATATCACTGTAAAGAGTTAAACTATTATCTCAACCAGACAGGATATTGCTCTGTGCAAATAGGAACATTGTGAGGGCAGATGATAATAGTGACAGATTGATTTGGCAAAGTGGACACAAGAATTAACTCAAAAGAGGAAAGGGTGGAATAATCTGGGGACCATTTCACAGCAGTGACATTCACAGACTTAGTGGCAATATTCTGGGTCAGACATGACACCTTCATGGGGCCCAGAGCAAGAAAGGGAAGAAAAGATTCCTGGAAATACGACATGGGAGGTGTTAATGACCAGCATTACTAGAATTCTTTTGAAAGAGCTTCACCTAGTGCTCCAGTATAGTTGGAATATCAGAACCCAGGGTGTCAGAGTTGAGAGGGGCCTTATTAATATGAGCTATTAGAGCTTTGGGGAAGGGAGTAGGGCCTTAGAAAATAGGAGTTCAGAGAGATCTTAGAGATCATCTAGTTTAAATCTCATTTAACAGGTGACAAAACTAAAGACCAGAGAAAGGAAATGATTGTCCAAATCCCATAGCACCTTAGTGGCAAGGACTGGGGACTTTCTCCTAGTTTTGTGTGACCCTCTGGGCCAGTGTTCTTCCCATAAATCTACACTGGCTCCCTTTAACTTTTCATGCATTTGTCACCCCAAAAAGCTAACAGATTGACAAAGGCACCTTTGCCAAGTAGAAGTGTTGGGAGACTTGGTAAAGAAATATTCCATTACCCCTTCAGGTGTTTGGATTTTTTTTTATAGCTAGTATTAAAATATTCAAGACTTCAGGAAGATTCTAGTAAAATTATAATCCTGTGTTTGACATCCAAATAATTTTCACCCCAGCAGATTGATGACAGAAACACAGGTTTATGACTTCAAAATGAGATCGTGGAAGATCGAGCACAGAGAAATCATTTTGCCAGGATAAAACTCTCTCCAAGCAAATGTTTCTCTACTCCATTTCTCAGTCCCTCTCACATGCAAGCACACACTTACATGTTCACATACACTCCCAGTTGTGTGTTCCCAGAATATTCAAACCAAAAGGGAACTTCAAAATGACCTAGTTATACATGCCTTTCAGTGTGGACAGATGGGGAATTGAAGCCCAGAGAAGGACCATGATTTTCCCAAAGTCACACAATTAGTTTGTGGCAGTGTTGGGACTCACACCCTTGGCCCCTGGCTCCCCCCATGAGCTCTCCCCCTCGAGACTCCTCATGGCCTCCTCACCTTCTAGCACTTTCCGCTCACAGTATCTTTGCAAAATAAGCTGTCGTGTCTCAGACCGGGTAACAGTTTGTTATTTGCCACAGCGGCATTGATTGACTTTAGGAGCTAATGATCGTAATCCTGTTGGAAGATTAAATTTAATTTTCTCCCATCTCTGATTTTTATAGCAATTTAAATGCTCAGTTTTATCTGCCATTCCCAAAATGAAGCCATAGCATTTCTCTAAGCTTTAGACAAACACTAAATAACTGATAAATGATGCCTTGTTTGCTTCAGGACATTAACCAGATTTTAATTAATTTGGTTAAATTTCCACTTTCAACTTTTTTATGTTTCTGATTGGAGTAAGGGAAAGGGGTACAAAACAGGTTTCTGAAGCCATCTTTGACAAACTTTTGGAGCAAGAACCATCTTGGCTTGGGGGCATGGGGATCCTGAAGCCAAATACCTAATGGAGATGTAGGTAACCTAGGCCTGTGTGACCTGGGGAAAATTACTTCACTCCTCTGTGCCTCCCTCTTCTTATCTGTAAAATTAGGGGACTGAGAGGAAGCTACGTAGCACATTGGATAGAGCACCAGACCTTGTGTTGGAAGGGCCTGGGTTCAAATTTCACCTCAGACACTTCCTAGCTGTGTGACTGTAGGCAAGTCATGTAAT
This sequence comes from Gracilinanus agilis, assembly GCF_016433145.1. Classification (NCBI taxonomy): domain Eukaryota; kingdom Metazoa; phylum Chordata; class Mammalia; order Didelphimorphia; family Didelphidae; genus Gracilinanus; species Gracilinanus agilis. Next base: position 317,541,276 of record NC_058131.1, read on the forward strand.
CCCAGTTGCCTAGCCCATACCTCTTTTCTGTCTTAGAACTGATACTAAGTTAGAAGGTGGCAGTTTAAAAAAAAAAAAATAGGAGGTTGACTCTAAAGGTCCTCCTAGTTCTCAGACGGCCTATATTCTAAGCTTCCTTCCCTAACTAACATTCTTTACTCTAAAATTGCTTCCTACTCTTATGTCATGAGTTCTAGCACATAACAGTTTATTCATGATAATATCTTTATATCTTCTTATGGTTTACATAGCATATTCTTCACAATAACCCTGTAAGAAAAGTAGTACAATTAAAAAAAATAAATGAGGACATAGAATCCTAGAAAAGTTAGATGACTTGCCTAGGGTCACACAGCTACTAAATGTCAGAAACCAGATACAGACCTACATCAGATGACCTCAAGAACAGTGCCGTTTCCAGCGTTCTCACATTCTTTTTTCAAAGGTGTCTTCAGCTCCAATATTCCACATTCTAAAGTTCCTCTTACCTCTAACATTCTGTTACAAGGTCCCTTCCTCCTCTGTCATTCTATGTTCTATGCTTCTAAAGGAGAGGGAGTATGGGGACAAACGGTGAATATTCAAGATTGAAGTTAGAGAACATATCAGTTTTTGATGGAGTTACTAGCGTGTTGTATATTTCTCCAGTAACTCAGCTTTCTCTATTATAATCGAGCTGGGGCATTTTTGGTCACTAACTCTGCAAGCTTTTGACGTGAATTTCATAGAAATCATCGGACTCTTCAAATTGGGCCCTTTCCATGATAGAGTGATGGAAGCTGTAGCTTTATTGACCATGAAACCTCCCTATATTTTTATGCCGTCAGCTATAAAATGCAATGAAAGTGAGACACTCTACAGTGCATAAAATTGTGCAAGTTTGAAGCCACAGCGTATTAACCAGCTAATGGCAGACCAAAGGGCATTTTTATCTTTGGATTCTAACATTAATCTTCCATTAAAATTATCTATGTGATTATCACAAAGCACTAGAGATAATAAATGTAAGAAATAGTAGGCTTGTTAAATATCATTTAAAAATACTTTTATCATGGAAGATATGCCCCCACACATTGGAAAGATTAGATTAGATGAGTATGCAAACAGTGTAATCAAGGAATGGTTTCACAGGATCACAGGATTTCCAGCTAGAAGTCACCCCAGGGAACTTGACCACCTCCTTCATTTCAGCAAGTAAGAAACAGGCCCAGAAAGGAGAGGGGATATGCCCCAAAACAGGGAATAAGTGGAAGCACTAGGTAGGAGTTGAACCCAGGTCCCTTGACTGCAAACCCAGTGCTCTTTCCACTCTGCTTCACTGCCTATAAAAATGAGAAGGGCTCTGGTTTCCATATCTTCTTACATTGTCCCAAGTCATCGGGCCAGAGTCATAGTTCTTCATGATTTATTGTACTCAGTTGGTTATTTGGCAAGTGTTCAGCCAAATGACGAGACCCAAGTGTGTCAAACCTGCTGTCCTCAGGCTCCCTCTTTGAGTTCCTGCTGCTCATGCCTATCAGAGCAGAAAGTTTAGATGGGGGCAGGCGGTTCATTGTGCTTTAGAAAAGACGAGACTTGAAATCCGAAGACTCGGGAGCACTGGGTTTCCTCCCAGAGCTGTTCACTCACTAATCTGGGGACCTGGGGCAAGGCCCTTCTCTCATCATCTGTTTCCTCACCTGTGAAATAAAGGGGTTGGATTCAGTGATCCCGAGGACCCCTTCTGCCTCTGACATTTTTGGATTCCATGGTTCTCTGGTTCTTGGGGGCATCCATACAGAAGCATCTGGTGCTGAACCTCCCTCCAGGACAGGTTCAGCTTTAGAGGCCACGAGATTTGCCCTTGTCTGCAGTCGAGGAGAATTGTGTAACCAGAAGGGACACAAAGGAAGAGTTCTGATCTGTCTTGCAAAGAGGAAAAAATATTGTTTCTGTGGTAGATTATATAGATATGTTAATAGCAATAGCAAGCAACAGCAGCAGCAATAATAAAAATAACTAAACATTGGTACAGCATTATAAGTATATTTACTTGTGCTATCTCATTTGATCCCCAAAACAGCCCTGTCAGTTAGTTGCTATTATGGTCATTCCCATTTTACAGATAGGAAACTGAATCCGAGAATGACAAAGGCAGTTGTCCAAGGCACACAACTTGTAAGTATCTGAGGCAGAATTCAGATTTAAGTCTCTCCACTATACCTCCCAGCTCGCCTCTCAGGAGGAATCATAGGAATTATAGCTAAAAGGGACCATCTAGCCCAACCTTCTAATTAGGAAGCTGATCTAGGAAAGTCAGGCAGCTCACGGAGGGGCACAGCGCCAGACCCAGCGCCTTCCCTCCCCTGTGTGACTGCCCAGCTCACAGGGTGACCACCACCTCTATCAGAGAAAACCCATGTCCACAGTGTGTGTGTGTATGTGTGTGTAGCTATGTGTCTGTCTCTGTGTGTATGTCTTTGTTCATGTCTTTGAGGAGTCAGAAAGTTAACTTACGCACAGGAAGTTCCCCTGGACCATCTGATCCGGGGTCCTTCACTCTGACCGCAGCACGAGGGCTAATAATATTGACCACATGCAAAGGCCTTCCTGGGGTGGGCATGAGAGTAGCTTCTGTTCATGTCGCAGCTCTGCTATTTGTGTGCTATGTGGCCTGGACAAGCATTTTCACTCTTGTGGACCCCAGTATTCTGGTCTCCAAAGTGGGCGGTGTTAGTAGGTTTCTCGGAGCCCTTCCAGCTCTGAAATCCACATCCCGCCTTCCTTGTGCTGAGATTACTACGCAGCGGCCTCTGGGTGTGTGAAGGGTAATGTGTACTCTCGTTTTGTAGGTGAACTATATCCTGGAATCCCGAGCAAGCACCACCCGGGCTGATTACTTTGCCCAGAAACAAAGGAAGCTGAGCAGGAGAACCAGCTTTAGCTTCCAGAAGGAGAAGAAATCGGGACAGCAGTAATGGCTGGGACAGAAACGCTGAGGTGCCAGCTTTCAGATCGGCGGCGGCAGCTCCCCGCAGCCTGGGTGGGCACCAGCAAGGGAAGGCCCGAGGCTCTGTAGAGGGTCTCATGGTCAAAAGATCCCAACGCCCATGGCGGGGATGGAATGGAACACAGAATTTGGTGGGCCGCCCCATGCCCTTTGTCTGGAGCCTCTTCAGCTGGAACTAAGACTCAAATGAGGATGACAAATATTTTGATTAGAAGCCAGACCAGATCACATGCTGGGTGAACTCCATTATGTAGCACATACAATCACAAAAAAAAGGGGGTGGGGAGTGACTTCAACTTTTTTTCACTGCCTGATTACAAAACATTGATATGTAAAAAGGGGTCACTCAGAACATGATCAAATGTCTTCAAGTTAATACCGAACAAAATGTATACTTTTTTTCTTGTAATAAACTGGCATAATCTTTATCAAGGCATGTAGGATGGACCATTCTTTGGGGCAGATGGTTAATCATGTTACTGTTTTTTAAAATCTTCCAGATTATTAAGGGGTAGAGCTTTTAAAAGCATTGTTTGATTCTCTTAGAAGAAATGTTTATTGATAGGTCAGTATTTCTATGTGCACCATTTGATTTGGTGACTTCCTGTAGAACCTTATCAACAGCTGAGAGTGAGAACCCACCATGTCTTTTACATCCAAAGAGAGGCCTCTTTTCCACAAATGAGATGGCACAAGGAGCACTTGATTTGGGGTCAGAGAGGACTGGAATCAAACCTCATCTCAAGCTTTTGTGAGGTGTGGCACCTTGGTTAAGCCTCCAGCCTTCCTGGGCCTCATTTTGCTCATCTCTAAAATGAAGGGGGCTGAATGAAATGCTCTCCAAAGATGCCTTCCAACCCTAAATTGGATGATCTTCAGTGACAACAGAATGTTGTTAGGCCAGATGTAAATCAGGGAAGAAAAGAGCAAGTTGGTATAACAACTGCCATCCCTAGCTTCTGATCTTGGGGAGAAACAGCACAATATAGTGGGGGAAATCAGTCAAGTAGAGTGAGAAGAACTGGGCTCTAGTCCTAGCTTGCTAGGCCTCCTGACTTAGTTTGAAGCCTTTGGGCAAGATGCTTCCCCTCCTCAGCCTCAGGTTCTGCAAAATGACTGGACTGGACTGGACTAGGGTTAAGTCTCTTTCTGCTCTACTATTCTGTATTCTTTTTTCTAACACTATGATCTAAAGTCCCTCCAGAATGACTCCAGCCTTTTGAGTTTTAATGGCCCTTCCAGGTCTGACATCTTCTGATACTGTCATAAAACTACCTGGAAATGGATAGTTTCCCACTTCCCTAAGACCGGGGCTCTTATCCTTGTTTGTGGCCTGGACAAACCTAGGGACTCATTCTCTGACTATTGTTTTTAAATGCATAAAATAAAACAATAGGATTACAAAAGGAGCCAATCCTATTTCAGTACTATTATCAAAATATTTTTAAAAACAAGTTCACAAACCCTGCTGAAGAATCTCTGCCTATGATTGAAAGAAAAAGATTTCTTCAGTAATAAAAATGAAAATTTTTTAAATTATTCAAATATTCTCAACTTTTTCAGTGGCTCCTAGGGATGAACCAGTAGTAGTGCCTTCTTTACTCCTTTACCAAAAAAAAAAAAAAAAAGATGACTTCCTTTGTCAGAACAGTGCATTAGAGTGGGCAAGCAATAGATTTGGAATCAGGAGCTGGATTCAAATTCTGGAGCTGCTACTTACCCACGCTGTGTCCTTGGTCAAGTCACTTTCCTTCTCTGAACTTTGTTTCCCCTGTCAAAAAGGGATAATAACCCTTCTACTAGCTCCCAGAGAGAGGGAATATGCTTTGTAACCCTTAAAGCACAGTAAAAATGGTAGTGGTTGTGTTTTAAGGCATTATTATAAATTATTCTTTCCATCCACCGTCAAAAAGTTATATTTTAAAGCAGATGGATAATCTGAACCAATATTAGTAGTAAGTAGTCCATCGGGGAAAGCAGGCTCAGACTCTGTTGTTTATTTTTATGATATAGAAGCAAGATGAGCGTTCTAATGGAAGAGAGGAGAGTCATTGCTTCAGACAGCTGCCATCTTTCCATGGGCAGTGAAGCACTACAAGTCCTGCTACGGCCCAGCTCTTTCATTTTGCAGATGAGGAAACTGAGGCTCATGGAAATGAAATAACTTGCCCATAGTCCCATAGGCAATAAGTGGCCAAACCTGCAATCAGCCCCAAAGTTCTCTGACTCCCACACCAGTCACCTTTTTGAACAGCCCACCAGTTCGGACCTTCTGTGGAGGTGGAAGTGTGTCTACTGGCTCCAGGTGAGTGCGGTCAGCGTCCACGTGTGGCCAGGGTCGTGGTCTTTGCTCCGTATTGTAAAAGCACATGGTTCTGACCAGTGCAAGGAACCTCATCTGTGGTTTGCAAAGGATCTCTGAGTCCACACGGCGGCTCCCATTTGCACAGAGCTTCCCACCTCCCGTCTGCCTTCACATACGTCACGTCCCTCCCCGGGGGTGGCCCAGGCACCATCACTAATGGAGAGATGAGAGGGTGGGGCTTGGAAATGGAAAGCGACCCCCCAGAGCCAGGGCCAGAGTGAGAGTGTTGGGAGGACCACGCAAGACTACCAACTATGTAGTCCTCATTTTCCCCGTGAGGAACCCAGCAGCATCCACTCTAGCACACTGCCTCATCCATGAAAAAGCCTTTTATTCTATTACGTGTGAAAAGATGTGGATAAAATACAACAGACTAGCGTGTATTTCCCAGCAATGGGTCATTTTAATTAATTCCTCAATTCATTCAGGTTTATGTTCATGTAACAGAAGAATCCTTTTCTTAACAAAACTGTCTTCCACAGCCTCAACAAGACAGAAAGAATCTCATTTATAGTCTGCTGCTTGTATTTCGATTTCTAGCGATTTTATATTTTCAAACTATCTTTTGAGATGGAAATGACTCATTTAGTCATTAAACCTTGTGACATATTCAGTATTAAAAATTATATAAATATCTTCTCGGCCAACTAGTTTTCAATTCCTACAAAAACCTGAAACGTGGTTGCCGCGAGGCTTGGTGTTTGTTTGATCTTGTTTTTTATTTGAATTTCTCTCATTTAAGGGAATGAATTCAGACATCAAAACAGCTAAAGGAGGGGAATTTTGTGGCTTGGGATGGCGAGACTTCCCTGTCACTGGAGATCTTCAAGTGCCAGTGCCAGTGTCGTAACCACCCCCGGGGGGAGCAATGCAACAATTACGGGATCTGATGCTCCTGCGGGACCGCCTAGTCCCACTCCGTTCCCTTCATAGCGGAGGCCTGAAAAGATTAAGCAATTTGCCTGAAGTCACAAAAGTTAGTGTCAGAGCTGAGATCTCCTCCCAGACCCTCTTGACTCCACATCCATCCATCCATCCATCCATCCATCCATCCATCCATCCATCCATCCATCCATCCATCCATCCATCCTTCTTTCCACTGCCTCCCACACATGAAGAAAACGAGGCGCAGGAAGCTAAAAGGCCTCCTCCTGAACCCAGATTCCGCTAGCAAAGATCAGAGCCACGCCTGAAACAAGGGTTCTGAATTCAAGTGCGTCCACCGGTCAGTCTCTGGGCCTCATTTAGAACAACAGACAGTTAGGGCCTCGTAGGATGGATGACGACTGATTTTTATACCCCCTTGATTGCCTTTGTAAAGTGGAAGTGGTAGACTAGAATCTTTTGAGATTTTTCTAGGTTTCCACTTAAATCCCAGCCCCAACACTTGTTAGCCTCGTGACCAAGTCTCCCTCTTCAGGCCTCAGTTTACTCATCTATAAAATGAGGAATGAGACGAAGGCACTTCCTATTATAGAGGGGGGAAAAACTTTACAGCCCATCTCAGTGCTTCTGCCTTCATTTTACAGATGAGAAAACGGAGGCCCAGGGAGGTTAAATAATCCACCCAGGGTCACAGGCAGTAGGATTCAAGTGGAGCTCCTCTCCCTCCAGCCAGTGCTTGACTGCACGGCTCGCTGCGATCCTTTCCAGCCCTCATGTTTTCTGATCCTATAATACACCCAAAGCAGCCGTGCCTGGCTCCAGCCTCTCTCTGGGTCCCTCATTTCCTAGCCCCGGTTCGGTCCGAGGCTGGGGTAGAGCTGTGAGGGGGTCCACTGGCTCCTCCAAGTCTTCTGGTGGTGGAAGAGTTAAACCTGCTTGTGTTTGCAATCTGTGCAGAGCTGAACCCCAATCCGTCACCAGCTGATCTTTGCCGGGTAGTTGCAGATTTAATTGATTCAGATGGGTATTCAACTGGGTCAGGAAGCAAGCTGTTCACCCTGGGCGTTGTTCCTAGGGCAGGGGGGAGGCAGCTCCTGGCTGCTGTCCGTCTGCAGACAGCACTGGCTTCTTACTCTGGCGTGCATGTGGTCACCAGGTGTGCCATGGGTTCCCAGAGAGCACAGAGCAACCAAGGGTATCTCCCCCATCCCTTCCCCAAGCCCCAGCAGACCCTGAGCACCAAACCTGAAACTGCCTTCCCTTCTCAATTTCTTCCTCTACCAAAGGATGGGGTCAGCCTGGGACCTCTCCGGTTCTTTGATTTTGTGTTCTAAATTCCCTCCCGGCTCCCACATCTAACATTCTGTGCTCTGAGGCTTCCCTCTCAAGCTTTGGCATTCTGGCTTCTAACACGAGGTCTGTAGTCATAACTGCCTGGGCCCAACTTGGGCTTTACCATATACATTCCTCACAACTATCTGGGAGGCGGGAGGGCAGGGCACGGATTATCCCAATTGTTGCAGAGGATCTGAGAGATGAAATCACTTGGCTAAGGTCGCAGGACAAGTGTGCGTGTGGCCACCAGCCTGTAGACTAAGCCCTAGTCAACCAGTATTCATTTATGTGATACCTACTGCGTGCCAAGTTCCAGGATGCAAAGGCAAATCTTTCCTGCCTCCAAGAGACTTACGTTCTATTGAGGTAAACAACAGACGCATCTATAAATATTTTTAAAAATACATACCTGCGATTTCATCTGACTAGGGAAATCGTGGGTAAGGAAACTCCCAGCCAATACAGGCTGCCGCCTCTGCTGCTAAGAAAGCTGCCTAGAGGGAAGGCCAGGTGGTACAACGAATAAAGTGCCAAGCCTGGAGTCATGAGGACTTGGGTACCAATGTGACCTCAGACACTTCTTAGCTGTGTGACCCTGAGCAAGTCCCTTAACTGTGATTGCCTAGCTCTTGCCACTCTTTTGTCTTAGAATCAATACTAAGACAGAAGGTAAGGGGTGAGGAAGACAGAGAGAGAGAAGAAAAAAGGAAGGAAGGAAGGAAGGAAGGAAGGAAGGAAGGAAGGAAG
>NC_058131.1:317554529-317573051 GCF_016433145.1 Gracilinanus agilis
AGGAAGGAAGGAAGGAAGGAAGGAAGGAAGGAAGGAAGGAAGGAAGGAAGGAAGGAAGGAAGGAAGGAAGGAAGGAAGGAAATAATTTTTTTTCCAGAAGAGGAAATTGAGAAAGGAGAGTAACTTGCCCAAAGTCACACAACAAGAGCATCTTGAAGAGGAAAATTCCCAATTCTCCACTTGCAGGCTTGGGTTCTTTCCTTGAAATCATATCTTCCTTGATGCAGCGCCAGCCCACAGACGATGCAGAGAAGCCAAGCTTCACCCCCCAGGTGTGTGTCTAGACATCAGAGTCATCCAGTCCCCAGGTCTTTGGAGAGCTCCATACCCTGCATGTGCTAGCATCATCCGGATGGCCTTGCACCCCTTTGGCCCTCCTGGGCCCTCACGCCTCTCTCCGATGACCTGCCGACTCCATTCTTCCAAATGTCCCGGCGTTTATCAGACAACAGCAGGATAAAACAATAGCTAATGAACACATGTTCCCAGATGTATTCTCGTTTCTAGCTGAGCAACAACATCTGGGCTGTAGTACAGAAACACCATCCCTTGGGCTGGATAATATGGCATCTGATTATTTCAAGCAATATATTCTTACACAGGCCCAGCTTCCTGGAGTTCTCGGTAATGGAATGTGTTAAAGAGCAATGAATTTTTAATCCAAAGGCCCCACATTCAAATTCTGGCTCTGCCACTTGTTACCTTTGTGACCTTGGACAGATCATGTCCCTCTTGAGGTCTCAGTTTCCCAATCTGTAAAATTAGAGAGGAGGGAGAGAAAACCAAATGATTTCTAAGGCCCCTCGAAGCCCCTTTCAGAATTCTCCACCAAATAATTTTCTAATAATCTTGCATATATTTCTATTTATGCCTTTTGTCACCCTGTATCAAATGGGAGCTCCTTGAGAGCAGACCTTATTCCATCTTCATCTTTACATCCCCTTTGCCTAGCACAATGCTTGGCTCACAGTGGGGACTCAGTCAGTGTTTGAGTTTTTTGTTGGATTCTAAGGCCCAGAAGAAAGGATAAGAGGTGTGTATTGGGCAGGGAAGTTAATGGGAAGAGGGGACAGAGCCCTACGGCAAGTGACTGGTGGGTCCCTTCCAGGGAGGGTGGTGTTGGTTTGACTTGTTCTGGGCACTGGAGTTGAAGAGGAAAGGTGGGCAGAGGGGGTGCTACCCAGCGGCAAGGCAGGGAGGGCCGGCCTGAGGCTGGGCGAGGTTAGGGAACGCTCACCCAGGAGAGCCAGGGCCACAGAGGCGGGAACCCAGGACCAGTAGGGGGCAGAGGCCAGGCAGCGCTTCTCTCTGGGCCTGTTTCCTCTGTGTAAAACGAGAAAGTTGTGTCTAACCAGCACACCCCCTGCCGTCTTTGGCCCGCTCTCTTCCATGGCTAAGGGCTCTTCCAGGCCTAATGTTAAGTTCTATGTTTAAAGGCCCCATCCAGCTCTATGTTCTCCAGCTCTAAAACCCTATGCTGGTACCCTACAGTGTGAATGAAGGAATGAATGAAAAAAATGTATTTAATGCTTGCTCTGTGCTAGGCACCGAGGATGCACATATGGAAGAGAATGGTTCCTTCCTTCAAGAAGCTAAGACTCTAGTAAAGGAAACAGCTCCTAGGAGGAGTCGGGCTGGGAAGAGAATTTTTATGGAAGGATGAGCGAAGCCAGAGAACATTCTATTGGCATGCCTCTTCCACTGGGGGTGTTCTACTGGTTTGTTAAGTGTTTCCAGAGGAGGCGGCGGTAGGCAAGCTGGGAGAGAGGGTGTGTATGCATGTATATGTGTCTCTGTATGTGTGTTTGTGTGTCTGTCTATGTGTCTGTATGTGTGTCTGTGTCTGTATTTCTGTGTGTGTGTGTGTGTGTGTGTCAAGGGGTGGGGTGAATGGAGGGAGGGGGGCCTGGGGGAGGTGCAGATGGCAAAATGGCCCCAGCTGGGTCACTGGCTGGGCTATGAAGCTCGGTCCTCAGTGTGGCAGCAGGAAGTCTCAGCTAACCTTTCGGAGCCCTCCCAGGCTGATGACCCAGAGAAGTGACAGATGTCCTCGAGCCCTTCTCAGCAGAAAAGTGACAGCCAGAGAATCCTGATGGTTGTTTACACCCCAATAGCTATTTTCAGGTTTCCAGAGAGCTTTTCCTAACCCAGGCCTGGGCAGCGTACCCTTAGATTAGGGACTCTGGAGCTCAAAAGCAGGGCTTTGTCATGGGAGCCCCTTCTGCAACTCTGTCGTTATAATATAAAATATTTGACTTTGACTAACAAGTTTGATAATCAAATATATTCAAAACAGGAAAAAGCAGGCAGACACGCTAAGCCTCAGCTGCAAGATTATTGGAGTTACCCCAAATCCAGAAGGCTTGTATATTGCCTTTAACAGTCATGGCCACATTGCCTTGTTCTCTTGATTCTTTAGGTCTTCATTATGAAGTATGTAGTTGCCATTTTGTCTTTTAACTACATGGTTGTTGTATGAGGCAGTGTGGTATAGTAGAAAGAGCAGTGGAGTTGGAATCAGGAAGTCTCAGGTTCAGATTCTGCCTCAGACACTCATGAACTGTGTGACCCTGAAAGAGTCACTTAACTTCTCTGAGCCATAGTAAAATAGGAATTATAACATCAGGCTTGATATAAGGATCAAATGAGAACACAAGCAAACACCAAAATGCTACATAAATGCCATTTTCATCATTACTATTATTATCAAGGTGAATTTTAGGTTTTGATTATGTTTTCTTCACTCTGGCTTCTGAATTCCTAAATGTTCAAGGTCTGTGGGTGTAAACAAGTAGGGCAGATCAGGAAGAGCTTTGGCCTTCGGAATTGGAGGCCTGAGTTCAAGTTCTGTTCTCATCATCTGCTGACTTGGGAGTTTAGGCTCAAAGGCTCCACTTCATTCCTTCTAAAATGGGGACACTTGTTCTGCCTGCCTCACAGAACTGTTGTGAGGATCAAACAACCTATTGTTGGATTTCAGACCCCACACGTGTCACTATCACAAGGACTTAAGTTTGTTTAGTCATTTCAGTCATATCTGACTCTTTGTGACTCTATTCGGAGTTTTCTTGGCAGAGATACTAAGTGATTTGCCATTTCCTTCTCCAGCTGATTTTACAGATAAGAAAGCTGAGGCCAATAGGATTAAGTGGCTTGCCCAGAGTTCCAAGCCCAGTTCTCTATCCACTCCACTGTGGCACCTAGCTGCCCTCAGAAGACAGATGTCACTCTGAAGAGGAATCCCCATTGGAAAATCTTCTCCCCAAAACAATTATCCAGCCTCTGCTTCAAGTCTTCCAGTGATGAGGAATTCAAGATGGCAGCCCGTTCCCTTTTGAAAAGTCCTTGTTCTGAGAAACTCTTCCCTTATATCAAACCAAACTGTCTTGCATCCATTGCTCCTAGGATTGCTCTGTAGGCCAACAAGAACAAGTCCATCTCCTTGCAGACATCAAGCATAGCACTGGTAATGGAGGGGCCTGGTGCATGCCCTAGGGGGCCACCCAAGATGGTGTCTCTCCACCTGGAAAACATGAAGAGACTACTTCCTGAAGAATCATGGTGTCACATAGAACTAACTTGAAGAAACAGACATTTCTAGTCAGCTAACCACGGGGTGATAAAGATGATTTTTTTAAAAAACCCCGACCTTCCATCTTAGAATCACTCTTGTGTATTGGTTCCAAGGCAGAAGAGCAGTAAGGGCTAGGCAATGGGGGTTAGATGACTTGTCCAGGGTCACACCACTAGGAAGTATCTGGGGTCAAGTTTGAACCCAGGACCTCCTATCTCTAGACCTGGCTCTCCATCTACTGAGCCACCAGTTGCCTGAAGAGGATCTTTGATTGGCTATGGAAGCATTCAGAAAATCCTTTTAACTTCACTTATAATCCTTCTGCCTTGTGGATCAGTTAAGAAGGGGGCCTTGGAGTTCCAAAGGTCCAGAGGACTCTTTGGAGGCCCATCATTTCAGAGTCCAGCTTCCACAGGCAGTCACCATCGTTGCCTTAAGATCAAGGAGAAACTTTGAGGAATGACTTTAAGGGATCCAACCCAACCCTAACTAAGACATAGGTTCATCTGCAGTCATGCCTCATCATCAGTGAGACCAGTACTACTGTGCATCCTTCATTTTTTGAAGAGAACCAATGGCATCACAATGAAAGATGTCCTGACTTGTGCATGAATTGGATTTAAGTGAGGCAGAATGGCACAAAACTGTCAGCTTCACTCTCTTCCAGAATCATCCAAGTCCAGTGGCAGGACAAAAGTCAAGACAACTGGCAATGGCCCAGGATGCAGTGGATGAAGTTGGCATCTTCAGTGTCTAACCAAACTCTAAGTGCTCCACAGCACCTGCTTCAGCTGGCCCCATGGCCATTGGAATAAATTGTTCCCATGCCATTCTGCCAGGGGAGGTCTTCAAATGCTTGGCTAGACATCCCTTAACTCACTGAAGGCTTTGAGGCTTGAGGCTGTCAGTTACCCTCAACCTGGTGTACTATCTGCACAGAAGTTTTTATCAGAGTGTGGCTGCTGCACATGCTACATCTCCTTGGAGCCACAAGGGAGAGTTGGGTGGAAGGTAGAGATACCAGAGAAGGATGAGCAGCCCTTGAAAAGAGCTTGCTAAGCCCCCTCACTGGAGGTGCTAGTCCTCCCCTGCACAGCTCACATACCCCAATGTAAGAACCAAGCTAAGTGAGAAGCTTAATACCAATTCCCCTGCCAACCCCCAGGACCAAAGTAGTGTAGAAGGCATCATGCCCTGAGGGACGAGAGGAAGTATTTGTACATTTGTTAATGCAATATCTCTATATAAAAGTGGCATTAATGGAGCTGGTGTGCCCCTAAATACGGAAGGAACACAGCCAGTGGAGGCTTGAGCCAATGGCAACAGAGAAAAAAGACACCCCCAAAGCCCTCAAAGGAACCTGAGGACCCTGAGGAGGAAACAGAACCTGCCTGGCCCTGAGAGAGTTGGGCCAGAATGTACACGTTACCTTTTAAACAGCTCTTGTTATTACAAAGTTTTTCCCTTCTACTTAACCAAAAATCTGCCCTCTAAGACAAGTCCTTGTAAAGATCAAACATGCCACCCCAAAGACTCTTCATATACATGCTTAAACTTGTCTGAAATATTTTTGTCACCATAACCTTGTGAGATAAGGGATTCATTACACACAGGCGCACACACACACACACACACACACACACACACACACACACACACACAATGGACAGATACCTTTAAGTTGTACTAAAATCCCACCATCTAAAGGAAGGCTTTCCCAACCCCTCTTTTTGTTAAACCCTCACCTTCCATCTTAGAATCAGTACTGTATGTTGGGGTCCAGGGCAGAAGAACAGTAAGGGCTAGTCCATGGGGGTTAAGTGACTTGTCCAGGGTCACAAAGCTAGGAAGGGTCTGATATCAGACTTGAACCCAGGACCTCCCATCTTTAGACTTGGCTCTCGATGCACTGAGCCAGTCATATCTGACTCTGTGACTCCATTTGGAGTTTTCTTGGCAAAAATACTAGAGTGCTTTGTCATTTCCTTCTCCAGCTTTTACAGATGAGGAAACTGAGGTCAACAGGATTAAGTGACTTGCCCAGAGTTAATATCTAGCTGCCCTCTCCCCAACCCTTCTTCATTCCAGTGCCTTCTTTCTGTTCATTATTTCCTATTTATCCTGTATTTTGGCTTGCTTTATATATATTTGTTGGCATGCAGTCTCTCTCCCGTTAAGTTGTGAAGCCCCTTGAGGGCAGGAAGTGTCCTTTCCCTCATTTTGTAACCCCAGTACTTAGCACCTTGCCGGGCACATAAAAGGCATTTAATAAATATCGATGGATTGACCCAGATGGAGAAACTGAGGCCCAGAGAAGCTAAGGGCCGAGGTCACCCCCAGAGTCGGTAGCAGAGCCAGGACTCCAGCCCCTCAGGGCAGCTTCATCCAGGGTCTCTTTCTGCGCTACTGGGTGGCTTCTCGTGGGCAAAGGGTTAAGCCATGTCATGTTCTATTCCCGACACATCCTTCGCTTTAAATGCACAAATCTCAACAGGGTGTTGTTGGCTATGAAAGCCCTAAGCATGATTTGTGAACTCTCCCAGGCTGGTAATCTCATCAGGGTAATGGGATTATATTTCAAATCACCATGGCCTGTTCATTACCCATTTAAACTCCTTTGACAGAGGAAAAGTTAAATCAAATATGCACATCCACCCCGGCTGCCTTCTCCCGCTCTCCTCCTTGATTAGACAAACAGATGCTGAGCTGTGAAATGAAAAAATAATGTGTTCATTTATTCCTCTCTCTGACAAGTCACAATAGATTTTTAACTACCAATGAGTGACCTCCCCGGGGTGCGGGAGGCAGAGAGGGTTAACATGGCAGCCCGCCCATGGGGGCCCTGCAGGAGCGAGGCTCAGGTCTCCCGTGTTACTGGCACAGCAAGGCCAAGCGGCTGCTTCCCGCGGGGGCTCGCAGAGGGACTCCTTCGCCTCGGCATGCCTGGGCCGCCTCCTGAGGGCCCCGGAACAAGCAAGGGGGCCCCGTGAGCGAGCGAGGGGAGCCCCGCCGCCGGGCAGCTCCGCCGAGCTGATTCCACGATGGGGAACGTCTCAGAATAATAGCGTGGAACTTGGGAGTAGAGACTTAGAGGCAGAAAGTCCGCGGAACGATCCACTCTCTGCTACTGCAGGGAAAGGACTGTTTTCATGGCTTCGTTTGCGTGTTCGGTGTCTTTGAAACCCGAGTTACAGTCACAGTCACGAGTTACAGCCGACTCCGCCAACAACTTCAGGGCGGGGCTCGCCGGCCTCCCTTCCACCCCCTCCAAAGGAATGGAAGCTACCCGAGGGCAAAGACCGCTGGATTTTCATCTTCCGGTCCTGAAGGGAGGGGAGGGGGTCTAACACCCTTAATCCAATTATACCAGCGTGGGAGCAGCGCCTACCCAGTCCCAGACGTGGGGCACGTGACAAAAACTAGCGACTTCCTGTCCTCTAGGAACTTCCGAGATTTGGAATGGAGTGAAAGGGAAAACTGTTATCCAGGTTTTGGAGTTTCTGGAAGAATCGGGGCAATATTAGGAAGAACGGAAGCAAGGAAAAGAGAAAGGAAAGGCAAGTAGAGAGCATGGACCTTCAAAGAGGGAGAGACATTGAGGTCTGGAAGGAGCCATCCGGGCACCGGGAACATTCCCATTTCTCCTCCTGGCGTCATGAGCCGGGATAGAGAAGGATACAAGGCAGGCGGCATCCCCAGAGATGTCGGGCTAAATTGATTTAGAACAGAAAGTGTGGGACACAAAGGAAATGGGAAGGAGACACACAAGCATAGAACTTAAGAGCTAAAAGGGATCTTAGAACTCTAAGTATTAGCATATGGGAAGTCAGCTTGTAGAATCCTGGGATGATAGCCAAATAATATGGGAACTAAAAATCCCCTTTCCCAGCACTGGGTATGGAAAGAAAGATACAGGGGCAGTTAGGTAGTTCAGTGGATAGCGCACTAGAGCTCACTAGACCTAGGAACAGGAAGTCCTGGGTTCAAATGTGGTCTCAGACATTTCCTAGCTACATCAACCTGGGCATATGGCTTAACCCCAGTTGCCTATCCCTTACAGCTCTTCTATCTTCAAACCAATACTCAGTATCAATTCTAAGACAGAAGAGGAAGGGAGGGAGGGAGGAAGCAAGGAAGGGGGAGGAAGAAGAAATTATAGTTTTGATTACAAATTCCAAAGGAACTTATGTTCTAGTAGTCATATAAGGGCAAGAAGACACAATGCAAAGGAGAGGTTGGCACAATGTGCCAGAAATTTGAAGGATAGATCACTTTCTTGCTATGGAAGAGGGAACCATGGAAGGCTTCATGGAAGAGGAAGAATCTGAGTTGGGTCTGAAAGGAACATTAAAAGATGGAGATGGAAGCCATGGGAGAAGGGAAGTCTGTCAAATCTGTAGGGATGGTTTGAGCAAAGAAACAGAGATAAGAGAAGGCAGAACCAGAATGGTGCCAAGAGATACTTCCAGGTTGGTCAGACTAAAAAGAGAAAATCTGAAGGGAAGTTTTTAAGAAGACTGGAGAGGTGTAGTCCCAAACTGTGGAAAGCCTTGAGTGCCAGGATCAGGAATTTATATTCTATTCAATATGGCAGTTGGAGCCACTAAAAAATTTTAAGTACACAAATGACAGTCAGAACTATGCTTTAGGAAGATTATTTTAGCAGATACAAAGGATGAATTAGGAAGGGCAAACACTAGAAGCAGCAAGACTAATTAAGAAATGGGGAGCAACTGGGTGTCTCAGTGGATTGAACCAGGCCCAGAGATGGGAGGTCCTGGGTTCAAATCTGGCCTCAGACACTTCCTAGCTGTGTGACCCTGGGCAAGTCACTTAACCCCCATTGCCTAGCCCTTACCGCTCTTCTGCCTTGGAACCAATACATGGTATTGATTCTAAGAAGGAAGGTAAGGGGTTTTTTAGTTAATTAATTTTTTAAGACTAATTAAGTAGTTATGTGAGGTGAAATCTTAACCTTAGACACTAGCTATTTAATCATGGGCAAATACCTTAACTTCTCAGAACCTCAGTTTCCTCATCTGTAAAATGAGATGAATAATACTGGCACTACTTATCTCAACAATTTGTTTAAGGAAAATGCTTTGCAAGTCTACACATATTACCGAGATGAGAGCTGCTGCTATTCATTTTGCATTAAATCAGATGAGGAACGAGAGCAAGGCTGACCCAGAGTGAGGGGAGGAGAGGAGATGGCTATGAAGGACAACAAACGGGGAGGGAGAAATTATAGTCCTTAGCGACTGGCTGAATATAGAGGAGGAGAGAGAAGGAAACTTCCTCAAGGTTGACCCCAAGACTGCATATCTGAGAGTCTAAAACAAAGGTTCTTAACCTGCTTCTCTGCCGTGGCTTTTATGGCATTTAGAGAACTATTTCAATAAAATGGGTTTCCTTTGGAACCTGATGCTGTTTATGCATTTCAAACCTTTGGGAAGGAGTCCATGGGCTTCATCAGACTGGAAAGGTCTGTGACACAAGCAGAGTTAAAGACTCCTCATCTGGGAATTTGGTGAAACAATAAACAGAAATGAAGAATCTGGGATGAGAATCTGACTAGGGGAGAGGAGTTGCCCAGTCTGTTTCAGCCACCCAGGGATTTATTTATTTATTTGTTTGTTTGTTTTGAACCCTTACCTTATGTCCTAGAGTCAATACTTAAACTTCACAGAGATGGACTGCCCTGGAGTACTCGCTTTAGTGGGCCAAATTCTGGGGTCTGGGCTGAGGGAGGTTGTTCTGGGTTCTGGACTGATCTAAGCTAGGCTTGCTGGGTTTTAGCCTCTGGGCACTAGGTTCTATATACTGAACTGTCTGGGCCTCAGTTGTCTTGTTTCTAAAATGAGGAGATTGTACTCAATGCCATCTAAGGTCCTTTCCAACTCTAAATCTAGAACCTTGAACTCTAGATTCCAAACTCTGGGATGATTCATTTTAGACCTGGCTGGGCTTTGGGCTCTGGTCTGTGAGTCAGACCGGGCTAAGTTAGGCTGGCCCTGAGCGGTGGCCCTGGGCACTGGAAAACAGCTTCTGTGTTCAGGGTTCTTGGCTACAGAGATCACTTCGAGATGGAGCCAAATGTGGGTCTCTGACACCCAGCAGACTCTAGGGAAAGAACAAATTAGCCTCAAGCTGGTAATTAGCCCAGTTCCCAGAGAACAGATTTCAGGCTGCAGCACCAGAGATCTCTAGGAGAGTCAGTCCTCAGCCTCAGCCTGGACCCTGCCACAAACACGGCATGGGCACAAGCCAGGCACCAGAGCCAGAGTTAAACCCCTACAATAAGCTGGTATGTTCTCCCATGTGGGGACAGCCCAAAGGTCAAATCATCGTGATGAAGCTATTGAGGTCTTGAGCCCAGTAAAATGTCCTCAGCTGGAAGGCCCTGGAACACAGCCAGAATTCAAAAATTCTACCCCCTCCTCTGCTGCAATTTACAGATGAAGAATCTGATGTTCAGAGAGGGTCAGCAGCTCGCCTAAGATCACAGAGCAAGTAAGAAGAACCAAGGCCTGAACCTTTCTGCTGACTTCCAATCCAACAAATCTTAGACTGTATCACGCTGCCTCCCACAAGGTCCCTCCTCTCTTAGCAACTCAAGATTAGTCTTGGCCCTGGGCAACCTTTCCCCTCTAGGTGGTTTCACGGGCACCTCTAGGCTGCTGAGGGCAGTGTATATCCAAAAGTAGAGACTCCAGGTCATACACGCCCATTCCTGTACCAGGAGAAATTGGCACTGAGCCCACAAGTTTCTGAAAAAGCTCATGATCCCCATCACCCACTCCATATCACCCCTGGTTACTTGGAAACAAAGTTTGCCTGACAACAAACCAATTGCTGATATGATGTGGTATAGATTAGAGGGCTAGAGGGGCAGCTGGGTGCCAAAGTGGATATTGCACTAGGCCTGGAGTTCAAATCCAGCCTCAGACACTTTCTACCTCTGAGACCCTGGGTAAATCACTTAGCCCTGTTTGCCTCAGTTTCCTCATCTGTAAAATGAGCTGGAGAAGGAAATGGCAAACCACAAAAAGTATATTTTCCATGAAAGCCCCAAATGAGGTCACAGAGAGGCAGACACAACTGAACAATAACCAAAAAAAAAAGAAGGGAAAATGTCCCCTACTCCAGTATCTCTCTTACCCTAAATATCACAGGACAGGGCCTGGCCTAATATTATAATATTATTTCTAGAATCAAATTCTTAGAGTTGAAAAAAACATTAAAACATGGAATAATGGAACAGAGACCCCAGACTGTTAGAGCTAGAAGGGAGCCTAGAAACTGAATAGGCCAAACCATCATTTGGAGAGATGAAATAATTTATCCAAGGTCACACAGCTAATTAGAAGTGAAGCTGGACTGGAACCCCAAGTCTTAGTACTCTTTCCTCTATACTGTGTTGGATACCTGGGCTAGAAGTAGACTGGAGGCCACTGCAAGATGGGAAAGTAATGAGCAAGGAAATTCAATCAGTAAACATTTATTAAGCACCAGCTATGTGCCAGACACTGTGCAGGGTGCTGTTAATACAAATACAAAGTATGAAATAATTCCTGCTCTCAAAGCAGCTAATGGGGAGGGGTAGCACAGTGGATAGCAGCACCAGACCTTGAGCACCTGAGTTCAAATCTGTCCTCAGATACTTCTTAGCTGTGTAACCCTGGGCAAGTCACTTAATCCCAATTGCCTAGCTCTTTCCACGCTAATGCCTTGGAACCAATGCTTATATTGATTCTAAGATTGCAGGTAAGGGCTTTTTTTTAAAGGAAAGGAAGGAAGGAAGGGAGGGAGGGAGAGAGATCTAAAATAAGCAAAGAAAGAAAGATAGGTAGAGGTAAAGGAAAAAGCAAGAAATAGATACAGCGACATCAGCCAACACAGAGGAGGTAACAGAGGCAGAAAAAGAAAAAGAGTAATAGAGACAGAGAGTCAGGGTCAGAGAGAGAAGCCCAAATTGGACAGAGAGGCAAAGAGAGATAGGAGAGACTGAGGAACTCAGGAGATAAGAGAGACAAAGAGAGATAGAGACCAAGGCAGAGAGAGGACCAGGAGAGAGCTAGAAGAGAAATAGAGCTAGTAAAGAGCCAGAGAGGGAAAATAATGAACCCATGCTTTGGGCAGGAATTTTAGTTAATCAAGCGACCAGAGAAGATGTGTCTGTACTTGGGGCACACAGACAGCTTAGTCCACACAAAATTAATTGTGTTTCTTGTCCCCTCCTCCTCCTCTTCTCAGACTCCATCCATCACGTTTGCTTCCCTTGAGGCATTTCCTGGAAATGATGCCTCTGCGGGAAATAGGGCTGGGCCCTCATTTGGACCCTTTTACTGCTCACCCTTAGACAACAATCAGCCCCCATCAGCAGCTCCTAGAGCTGCCACTCACGCGCAGTGCGAGCAGCCCACTGTCCTCAGCAAAAGCGAGAGAGAGGGAGGAAGAGCAAGGGGGGAGATGGAGAGGCAAAGAACAAGGCAAAGAGACAGAAAGAGAGGAATAAAGGACAAATGATGACCCTCCCCTCCGTCTGCCACCACCCCAATTCCTCAAGCTTTCATTTAGAGCATTTAGAAAGAGGGAGGGAAAGGATGATGGAGATTAGAAAGAGGGAAGGAGGGAAGGGAGGAAGGAGGAAAGAGGAATGAGGAAGAGAGAAAAGAAAATCCTTTCATTCCTAGACTAGAGCACCCAGCCAACCGATAGAGTTGTGGAACCTTGGGCAAGTCATTTCTCTTCTAGTTCTCAGTTTCCTCATGTGTAAAATAAAGGAATAGGACTAGCAGGTTTCTAAGGCCCCTTCCAGCTCTAACATTCTCTGTTGTGTCACTCCTCCCAGCTCTTATATTTGACGGAAATAAAAATTTGGGGTGAATATCTGAGGGCAAATTCATCATCTTCATGCTGACATTTCATATTCTTCCTGAAGGAAAGCTGGAACCATCTTTTCCCTGCAATATTAGGGAATGACAATTATCTCTTCTCTTGAAACACACACATATTTGCAAACACATATCCTTGGCAACTTCTCCCCTCTCCTAGGTGTGTGCCCTTTACGCACCTCATCATTTCTGTGTTGGCTCCCCCTTAGAACACACATTCCCTGAGGGCTGGGACTATTTTTGCCTTCCAGGTCTCCCCAGGGCTCAGCCTCACGCCTGACACATAGTAAGGCTTGATAAATGCTTGTCGATTGACTGTTTAGGTTAGGGTGAGAAAATTCCTATCAAGCCCCTGGCTGTTATTACAGGGCCATGCAAATTACCTTGGAGGTCACTCTGGGCCAAGGGCAGCAGGTGACCACTGTCCTGCCCTGCTATAGCTGGACCCAAATTGACATCTTTCCCTACCCAGAGGCTGGACCATTTGTTAGGAAGGTAAGGAAGCCTGAAGGCAAGAAATACCAGTTATGATGGAGAAACTCTCCGCTGGTTTTGGTGGTGTCCAAGTGCACACCTGTGTGTGAGTTTATACATGCATTTGTACAAGTCTGCCCATATGTATTCATACATGTGTGCCCATGTATATAGTGCCTATGTGTAGCCAAACACGTATGTTGCTGTGCATCTGGGAATGTAAAATGTAGAATCATAGATTTAGCGATGGAAAGGATCTTGAGGTTCATCTAACTCAACCAGAGCGTGTATCCAGCTGGCAGAGTCGTGGAACTGTGGGCAAGTCATTTCTCCTCTAGTCCTCAGTTTCCTGGTGTGTAAAATAAAGGAATCAGACTAGATAGTTTTGAATCCAACCTCCATATTGTACAGATGAGGGAGCCGAGGTCCAGGGTCACACGGATGGTAAACGGCAAAGCAGGGACTTAAAGCCCGTCCTCCGCCTAGTTGCCAACCGAAAATGCCATTGGAGATCCCCACCACCACCTCCCTCTTGCAAGGGCCCAGGGAGGCAAAGCCACTTGTCTCAGGTCACACAGATAGCCAGTATCACAACAGGGGTTGGAAACCAGGCCTCCCTCCTTCACATGTCTCTGTGCGTAGGTGGTTGGGATGGTGGCATGGGCACATAAGCTCTCACAAACTACAGAAGATTTCCTTCCCCTACCACTGTGATTCTGATCAAATCCACGTCCCCTCTGTGCCTCAGTTTCCTTATTTGTCAGAGAAGAGAGTGCTTACCCTGCCTGCAACAGCGCCTTGGGGTGGGGGGGAGGGATACTTTGCAAGCCATGAGGCCATAGATAAAGCCAAGAGGGCTATTTCTGTAAATGGGCACGTGCCTGACAACGCTCCAGCAGAGGGTGGTAGAATTTAGGCTTGGAAGCAGGGATGTGGACTGTGGGAGGGACCTGGGACCAGGCTGCTTGGCAAAAGCTCCCTGGATCTAGCCCCAGCCCAAAGACCCTGCCGCCATCTTGTCATCCAGAAACACGTGGGCAAGGACGTGGGCGTGCTCACTCTCCTTTGCTGGGGACGGGGCCATCCTCTCTGGGAAGGGCTCTGCTCACCCTCCAGCTTCATCCTTCCTTTTCCTACTTCCCTCTATTAGAATAAGTGCATTCATTCAGTCACAGAACGGCGACCTTGGGAGCAGAATGTTAGCCACGGAATGGTCTTCTATTCAGCATCTAGCCTGGGGGTTCTGGAATTTTCGTGTGTGTCATGGGCGCCCCCCCCCCCCCAATCACCTGGTGAAGCCTAGAGACCTCTTTCAAATAGTGGCTTCCTTTGTAATCTTATGTATTTTATTTTATACATTTAAAAACAATTCTATTAAATTATACTCATCAAAAGGGCAACGAGGTGCCACAGTACCAGCCCTAGAGTTAAGAGGACTTGAGTCCACATTGAGCCTCGGATACGTACTAGCTGGGTGACCCTGGGCAAGTCACTGACCCTTGTTTGTCTCAGTTTCCTCCTCAGTAAGAGGAGCTGGGAAAGAAAATGACAAACCACTCCAGTATCTCTGCCAAGAAAAAAAAAACCTCATAATGGGGTCACAAAGAGTCAGACGTGACTGAAACGACTGAATATCAATAAGAAAAACACTTGGCAAAATATTTCTTAAATTCACACACTTCAAGCTAGATGTCACTGAGCCAATCCAACTCATATTTTTCAAAAGAGGAAACTGAGGTCAGGAGAGAGAAAATGTCTTGCTAGTGAGTGACAGATCTAAAACTTAGATCTCCCCATTCCCAGGGCAGGGGAGAACAACACCGTCACCCAGAGATCCACAGTCGTATAGAATGTGAGATCAGGAAGGGATCGTGGAACATCAACTGGAAGATGCTTTGGAACCCAGGATGTCAAGCCTGGGAAAGACTGCAAAAACATAGACTGTCAGTGCTGGAGGGAACCTCAGCGGTCAGCTGGTCTAGACCCACATTTTGCGAATGGAGAAACGGAGGCCCGAAGGCAAAATGCCTCCCCCAAAATCACCCAGACTAGCTTGTAAGTCATGAGGATGGAATGTGTTTGTGTGTATCTGATTGGGGGGGGAGGGGGCGGTGTCTGGCTCTGTGTCCGTCTATCTGGCCATGTGGTTGCTCAAAATGCTGCCAGCCCCACTTTTTTGGCCTGTTGGTTGTTGGGTGATTTTCACCCCCATCTAATCTCTGAATTCACTTTCTCCCATTAATAAATAAAAACATATTTTTGGAACCTGCTTCCAGCTTCCTTTATTTCCCCTCGGAGAAGCGGGGAGGTCGTTTTGGAGCCCAGGCCCCTCTCCCATCTAGGAACTCGGGTCCCTATTAGTGAGCTGAAATGCCACATAATTAGAAATACACCAGCAAACACCATTATTGTCAAGAGAATGCGAGCACACACAGTAATGAAGCAATTATTAATGAGCAACTGCAGGGTTGTCATTAATTTAAGCTTTTAAGGATCACAGAATAAGGCAAGTTAAATGTTACAATGAGACAGGGCTGTGAGATTTATCAACACTCCGGGCTGCTCAGCTTTTGTCTGGTTTCTTTTCAGGAATTGAAATATATGACACCACGCAGGAACGAAAGGAAGATAGGCCGTGGGCTGTGGTAGAAAGAAGGCTGGCCTGGGAGTCAGGAGTCAGGAGTCAGGAGGCTTGGATCTCTGGCCTCTGACGCTTACTAGCTGACTGACCTTGGACAAGGCCCTTTCTATCTCTGCACCATTATCATCCTCATCTGTAAACTGGAGCTACGTGTATTATCTAACTCATGCAGCTGTTGTGACAAAAGCATTTTATAAGCCTAAATTTAGCACTAGGGGTTGTTGGGGCAGCTAGGAAGCACAGTGGATAAAGCTCCAGGGCCAGACTCTTCTTAGTGATGTGACCCTGGCCAAGTCATTTAATCCCACTGCCCAACCCTTGCCACTCTTTTGTCTTAGAATCAATCCTAAAACAGAAGGTAAGTGGGGGGAGGAGAGGAGAGAGAGAGAGAGAGAGAGAGAGAGAGAGAGAGAGAGAGAGAGAGAGAGAGAGAAGAGGAAGAGAGAGAGAGCAACAGAGAGCGCTTCCCCTCCACCCCCCCTTCCAGGGGTCTATGGCTGGTTTGGGTGTGGGCAAGGACGCTGTACTGTAGTGGGGTAATGCTGTTTGGGATTGTCCAGTGAGTAGACTGTGGGAAAAGAAGCATTTGATACCAAAGCAGTATCTAACTTCTTTCCTTTGGTGGAATCTGAATCAGAAGCAGGGAAAGGGGAGGAATGAAAATACTTCATTCTAGCAGGCTTTCAGGGGGAATCATGGTGCTGACTTATGCTCCTCTGGTTTTTCCTCCAAATGTTCTCCTTGAACTGGGAACTCTACAAAGGATAGCAAATGCTTTCAGAAAGAGAAGATCATGACTGGCAGCAGGGATGAGGTTGGTCTTCTCCATCACCTGGGGGCCTGCATCTAGAGACAATAGAGATGATCTTTCCTCAGCCTGGTGTAGTGGAAAGAATCATGGACCAAGAATGGAGTCCTGGGTTTCATGCACTAAAGGCCATTTGAGTCTGACTTTTTTCTCTTGTTAACATGAGGAGAGACTAGTAGTTCTTGGGCATTGATAGACTAATTCAAGAGGCTTAAGGTTATGAATCCGAGAGATTAGAAGATTTCAACAGAAAAGAGAAGTTTGGAAGAGAAGTGGCAGGGTGGGGGAAGAATAATGAGTTCTGTTCTGAACATAGTGAATTCAATACCTCTCTGGAACATCCTGTTTGAGATGCCTATAGGCATCACATGCTGATGTGAACTGAAACTCAGTGGAGAGACTAGTACCAAATATTCGTGGTGTCCAAGAAGTATTAGTATATTTTTAAGATTTAATAGCTTAAACAGCTATAACTAGCCTAATAGCTTTCATAGTTTAAGTTGTTCTAAGTCTTTTGGGATGCCCTATATAAATATGGGAGTTATCTGCATAAAAATGATGATTAAATCCACTAGATGTGAGGAGTTCACCAAGATGAAGAGCATATAGAGAGAAGACAAGAAAACACAGGACAGTCTTGGGGAATAGCTACTATTAAAGTCTGTGATATAGATGAAGGGCCAGGAAAGGAGGCCAAGAAGGAGTAGTTAGAAAGAGAACTGGGAGAGTGGTGTTTAAGAGAATCCTAGATAAGAGAAAGGTGAGAATAGTATCAAATGTAGCAGAGAGTCAAAGCTGAATGAGGACTGAGAGAAGAGGACCATGTTGCAAAATTAAGAGATAATTGGTAATTTTGGGGAAAACAGTTTTAGTTGAGTAATGAGGTTGGAAACCAGATTGCAAAGGGTTAAGAAATAATTGAAAGGAGAGAAAGAAGAGGTAATGAGAATAGACAATGAGTATGGGGAAAAGTAGAGATATGATGCTATAAGGGGATGGTAGGATCTAGCGAATATTTTGTATGGTTGAGGAAGACTTGTATGTGCTTGAAGGCAGTAGTGAAGAACTAGTTGATAGAGACTGAAAATGAGAGAAAAAGGGGAAATGACTAAGTGAGCAATCTACTGGAGAAGTTGGGAAGGGCACATGATATGTCAACTTGACCTTAGCAAGAAGGGTTATCAGAGTGGAGGAAAGGAGGAAAAAGTGAGAAATATTGTTAAGGGGATTTAAGATGAAGAGAAGGGAAGAAGAAGAAGGAACCTCAATTCTTGTTGGGGAGAAGGAAGCATGGGAAGATTGAGCAGAGAATAATTTTTGAAATTGCTTCTGAGGATTACCATTTAAAAACATATATAATGTAATATGTAATATGATAATAATTTAATACATATTATTTTAATAGAAGGATCATCTCGCTGTAGTTAAGGGCTAGAGATGGATAACATGAATTTATAGGGTTAGCACAGTTGTTGCAAGTCAAGTCAATAAGTATTTATTAAGTGTGTCAGGCAATGAATACTGTTTTCATACCTTTCTCCTATGTTTAACAGCATGTAAAGCGGGAATGGAGGAGGTAGATAGTCTAAATCTGGGATTTTGTAAGAGATGAGAAGTGATAAAAGGAGGCAAGGGGTTTGAGAATTGATGACAGTACAAAGTTGAACTGGTTAATTGTGGGGATGATATTGGGAATGGAGGAAAGTCAAATCAGACCATGGGCAACATCCTGAGAATATTCTTAGAGATACAAGGATTGAGGTTCATTAATCAGGTTGGCAAAGTTTATAATGGATAAGGAATTAGAAAAGATGGAATGCTAGGAGGTTGTGGTCAGATTGAGGAATATCAGGGTTTTTGATTAAGAAAATGTAACACTTAAGGCTTATTTACTTGGTCCAGGATACAAGCTCCAAGGTGTGGCTGTCCCTATGTGTGGCTAAGGTGATATAAAGGAGTAGGTAATAAGGTTTAAGGAAATCGAGGAATTCCGAGATTAGGGAGTTTGAGGGAACATCAATATGGACACGGAAGTCCTGAATGAAGACACTGAGAAGAAGTAAGTGAGCCAGGTATTACATATACTGAGAAAGGAGGGAGAAATACATAGGGCTAAATAGATAGCAGG
>NC_058131.1:317573487-317581672 GCF_016433145.1 Gracilinanus agilis
AAAGAAAGGAAGGAAGGAAGGAAAAGAAAGGAAAAGGAAGGAAGGAAGGAAAAGAAAGGAAGGAAGGAAGGAAGGAAGGAAGGAAGGAAGGAAGGAAAGAAAAGAAAGAAGGAAGGAAAGAAAAGAAAGGAGGGAGGAAGGAAGGAAGGAAGGAAGGAAGGAAGAAGTACTATTCTTAGCCCTATAGGTTTCCAAGGATTTCATAGCCTCTAGTTGCCTCAGTCAGCCACCACTCTCCTCACCACCCCTGCCCACAGGCCACGTTTCCCACATATCTCCTTCTCTGGAAACTGGATTGGGGGGTGAGAACTCATGGAACCCATAAAAGTAAAAATGGATTTTGAAAGACTCAAGAACCCTAATCAATGCAGCAGCCAACTGTGATTCCAGAGGGCCAGTGATAAGACCTGCTCCCCACCTCCTGACAGACAGAAAACAGAATGAGATATTCATTTGGGGGGGGGGGAGCTTGGCTAATGCAGGAATTTGTTCACTCAATTATGCATATTTGTTACAAGTGTTTTGTTTTGCTTTTTTAATAGAGAAAAGAGATTTTTGTTCATTGAAAAAGGCAAAATGAAATTTAAAAAGTAAATTAAAACATGTATAGTCTTTAAAAAAAAAAAAGAAAAGTGTTTCCTCTTCTAATCCATCTATTTGGGGAGGGAAGGAAGAAGCATCCCTAACGGTTAGTGACGGGTCCCTGTGAAGAAATTCCTCTACCTTGTCCAGGTATATGTGCCTGTCAAAGAAGGTAACACCTCATGTGTGTCACAAGGTATCTTTCTGCCCACATCACATAGATAGTTTGATTCTTAATGGGGACATAACAGGAATGAACCTTCTAACATGGAACATTGGAGTGAAGAGGAATCTCAGGGTGGCCATCCTCAAATATAGAATGTTGAAACACAGAATATGAAAACTCAGAACCTAGAACACTATAAGATAAAACAATAGAGAGCCAAAGAAGCCAGTGACTTGCCCAAGATGTCCAGAAAATCAGCATCAGAGCCAGAAGGAAAACCCAAGCCTCCTGATGCCCACTCCAAGGCTCTTTCTTCCCCCGGATGCTCTGCCCTTTAAAAATAAATATTCAAGGTAAGCCAGCACCAGAAGCCATGCCCACCTGAGCCCAATTCCCAGATGAAGACCAAGATAACAAAAGAAAGAGGAACATCCAGTGTTTCAGACTCCTTGGGGTTCTCTTAACTCCTTTGTTCTATGCCATAGACAACTCAGCAGCCAAATTCCACCTCCTTGGGATCAGACTCCATGGATCGACAAACAAACTCCAAGGCACTTAACTTCAGTGGTCAGCGTGGCTAGGAGCCAGAAAAACCTGGGTTCTAATCCCAGTTCTGCTACCCACTTAGCAATCTAAGCAAAACTATCTCAGTTCCTTCTTCTGGAAAATGGAGATCATAATCCATGGAGCTAGCAGACCTGGACTCAGGATCTTAGCACTTAGCCATTGTGGGATGCTAGACAACTCTTCCCCTTCTTTAAGCCTCAGTTTCCATATATGTAAAATGGGAATAATAAAACATATTACCTCCCTCATAAGGCTATTGTTAGTTTTTGTGTTTTTGTTTTTGTTTTTAAACCCTGACTTTCCATCTTAGAATCAATACCGTGTCTTGGTTCTAAGGCAGAAGAGCAGTAAGGGTAGGCAATGGGGGTTACATGACTTGCCCAGGGTCACACAGCTAGGAAGAGGCCAGATTTGAACCTAGGACCTCCCAACTCTAGGTCTGGCTCTCAATCCACTGAGCCACCCAGCTGCCCCCCATCCACGCACACACACACACAGTATTATTGTAAGGAAATTTCTTTGCCATTCTTAAAGTTCTCAACTATTTATTTCCTTCTTCCTCCCAGCCTTTACTCCAGAATCCAGTTCCAGCCCGGGCAGTGCCTCCACCTGCCTTCTCCCCTCCCATCACTTCTTACAGATCTCTGTCTCTCCTCTGCAGCGAGCCCTAGCCCATGGGTATTTGCACAAATGCATGTGGCAAAGTCTGTGTGTTTGTGTGTGAGACTATCTGTGTGTGAATGGCTCCTGCAGAGGGGGACGGAAGCAAGCGAGCGTGCACTCTGTGTGTGCGTGTGCATAGATGTGCAAGGGTGCTCCTTCTAAGGGCACACACAGGAGGGCTGGTGTCTGTGCACAGGCACGTGCACGTGTGTAAGGGGAGGAGGGGGCGGCTGCTGAGCAACGTGGAATTTCCAGCCCTAATTGTCCAGAGGAAGTGAGAGCATAATGAAGTGATTACAAATGAGGAGCTGCCTGGATGCTGTTAATTTGGGCTTTAACGAACGCTGACTAAGGCAAAGCTTAGTGTTAACATGGAAGCAGATGAATGCAAGTGACACCCAGGCTAATGCAGGGACCCTTCTCCCACTGCCTGCAAACCCACATCCAAGGGCGAAACATGGGCCTATTTGCAGAGAGATGGAACCAGGCTATTAGAAGGCCTTGAACGCTGTGCTAAGGAGTTTGAACTTGACTTGCTACCTAATGGGGTGTGACTCAAGATTTTGGAACTGAGGGGATGCCACGCTTCAGGGTTTTGTCAGCACGGGTGCTCTTTCCACCCACAAAAGTCTCAAGATCCTCCACAGGACACTGGATGATCCTCTGTAAGTTGCTGTTCAAAAAAAAAAAAATTGTATCTCCCCCTGGTGGCCAACTCTCTGCCCAGTCAGCCATGCTGGTCATCAGACAATGGGCACAGTCTGGGGCAAAGACCGTCCTCAAGACCCTTTTGGTCTTCTACAACCTGCTACGCACAGCTTGAGCTCTATTGGCCAGAGCTGGGAAATTGTGGGGCTGGGAGGGTCACTGCTCCACCACACAGGGCATCCTTGGAAGAGTATCAATCAGCCAATCAATAAATATTCATTAAGGGGGCCTCCATGTGGATAGAGAGCCAGGCCTGGAGACGGGAGGTCCTAGGTTCAAATCTGGCCTTCCTAGCTGTGTGACCCTAGGAGAGTCACTTAACCCTCCTTGCCTAGCCTTTAATCTTCTTCTGCCTTAGAACCAAAATTGATTCTAAAAGGGAAGATAAGTTATTTTTTTTTTCTTAATAAATAAATAAATCAAGTGACTCAAGTAAATAAATAAATAAACGAAATAATAAATGAGGCCAGGCACTGTGCTAACCATTAGGGATACAAAAAGAAGCTAAAGGCAGTCCCTACAATCAAGGAGCTCAGAATCCAAAAGGGCAGACAGCATGCAAACAAATATATACAGGATAGCTTGGAAATAATTAACAGAGGGAAAGCACTAGAATAGAGGGATTGCAAAAGATGGGATTTTACTTAAAAGAAAGCAGGGAAGCCAGAGGCAGAGGTGAGGAGGGAGAGCATTCCAGGTATGGCATGAGGCAGCCAGAAAGACTAGAGCAGAGACATGGAGAGGGCATCTTGGGGGGAAGAGCCAGGAAGGAGGAAGCTAATGTCGATGGATCAAAGAGTACACGGAGGGGAGTAAGGTGTAAGGAGCCTGGGAACATAGGAGGAAGCTGGATTATGAAGGGAAAGGAGACAATGATGTATTTGATCACGGAAACGGAGCCACTGAAGTTCTCTGATAGTCATTTTGGTGGCTGAATGGAGGATAGGTTGGAGTTGGGAGAGACTCAAGGTAGGCAGACCCACCAGCAGGCTAACTGCAGGAATTGAGGCTTATGGTGATGCTGGCCTGTACGAGGATGGGGACAATGTTAGAGGAGAGAAGGGGACATAGTCTAGAGATGTTGCAAAGGTTTAATCAACAAACCTTGGGAACAGCTTGGATAGAGGGGGCGAGAGATAGTGAGGAATCCAAGATGAGTCCTAACTTGTGAGCCTGGAGGACTGGGAAGATCCTAGTGCTTTCTGTAGTAATAGGGAAGGTAGGGGGTGGGAGGAGAATTGGGGAGAAATAGCATGAGTTCCATTTTAGATATGTTTAATTTAAGATGTCTACCAGACATCTGGTTCGAGATGTCTGAAAGACGGTGGGAGATAGGAGAGATTGGGGCAGGAAAGGTGGATTTGAGAATTATCTACACTGAGATAGTAATTAAATCCATGGGAGCTGATGAAATCACCAATGAAGTTGACCATAGAAAAGGACCTAGAACCCTGGGGGGACATCTAGGGTTAAAAGGTGCCCTGGAGGAGGATTCAGCAAAAAAAGACTAAGAAGGAGCAGTCAGATACAGAGGAGGAGAACCAGGAGAGAGTGGTGTCCCCCAAACCTAAAGAGAGACGGTATAAAGGAAAAGAGAGAGTGTCCGAAAATGTCTGAGGCAATGAAATCCAAAGAGTTCAAAGAGAATGAGGATTGAGAAAAGGCCATTGGATCGGTCGATTAAGAGATCACTGGTTCCTTTGGAGTTGCCATTGGCAACTTTCAGAGTTTCAGTGGAATGATAACATCAGAACCCAGATTGTAAGAGGTTAAGAAGAGAGTGGGAGAAGAGATAGCAGAGTCCTACAGCAGAGTGGTGGTAGTCCGTGGAGAGAAGGGAACGTATTCAAAAGATGTTGAAAAGGCTGAAAAAAAGGGGCAAGAAAGGAACCTACCTCTCTACCTATTTTAGATGGCCTTTTCAAGGAATTTAGCAACAAAGGGTAGAAGAAATATAGATGATAGTTACCAGGGATGGAAGGATCAGATAAGAGTTTTTTGATGATATGGGAGACTCAGGCATGTTTGTGAGCAGTCGGAAATAAGCCAAAAGACAAGAAGAGATTGAAAATAAATGAAAGAGTGAGAATGACAAAAGGGACAAATCTGTTAGAGGAATCTGGACGGAAATGGGATCTCTTGAGCAGGTAGAAGAGTTACCCTTACTTCTGAGAAAGAAAACTAGCCACATTCAGAGGAAGAACTGTGGGAGGAGAAACACAGAAGAAAAACAACTGCTTGAACACATGGGTTGATGGGGATATTATTGAGGATGTAGACACTAAACGATAATTCTAGTCCAACTATCAATAATATGGAATTAGGTCTTGATCAATGCTACATGTAACAACTCAGTGGAATTGTGCATCTGCACATAGGGGGAGAGTGAAAGAACATGAAACATGTAATTATGGGGAAATATTCAAACTTTTAAAAATTTTAAATTAAAA
Organism: Gracilinanus agilis; assembly: GCF_016433145.1. NCBI lineage: Eukaryota > Metazoa > Chordata > Mammalia > Didelphimorphia > Didelphidae > Gracilinanus > Gracilinanus agilis. The sequence goes on from NC_058131.1 coordinate 317,578,624, forward strand.
TTTAATTTAATTTAATTTAATGCAAAAAAAAGTTACCCTTGGTTAGGAGCAAGGCCATCTCATCATGTGAGATGGGGGAAGGAAGAGCCATTGCTAGAAGGTGTCTGAGTGATAGGAAATGAGGAAGAGTGAAGAAGAGGGAGCTCAGGGTGAATTTTTTTTTCTGTAAAATATGAGACCAGGTTCTTACCTATCAGAATTAGGAAAGGTTTGAGGAAGGATGAAAAGGAGAGCAAGATAGAGAATTGAAAAGCGGGGTATAGTAAGATCTTCCTAGCAATAGTGAGGGTCCCGTTGAGATTGTGTGACACAAATTTGTAGTGGACCCAGTCAGAAGGGTTACATGATTTTCTCCATATTAGTTCAGCAGTACATGTGTAGGAGTGAAGGCAGCAAATGGTGGGAGTGATCCAAGGCTGAGGCTTGGCAGGGTGTAATCAGCAACATTATAAGGGGACTAGGGATTCAAGAGGAGGACAGTGTGGAGAGGCAAATTGGGGGAAAATTAGGGAAAATTGATTTGGGGAATTGAAGATGGGGATAAAAAGACTGTTACTAGTGCAGAGGAGGTGGTCTGGAGGGAACCGAGGAGTCAAGGGATTAGAAGTCACGATGTAGACAAAAAGTAGTTGTGTTCCTTTGTTTTCCTTTTATTCTCTTTTATTTTTTATTAATATCTTTTCTCTTTTCATTCCTTTTGTTTCCAGATGAATATATGCCTGTCCCCATCCTTTATAAAGAAGGCAGAAGGAGAAATGAAAAGCCAATAGATTATGGTTGGATGAGGGAGTTTCAGAACTCTTGAACTTAGAGGAACATTTGTGGGTAATGACGAGATGACAGATATGACCATTTTTGAGGCTGAGGTGGTTCATAGGAAATAGGTAGAGGAACTACTGAGTGGGTATGGCGTTTGAGGGATAGTTAATATGTCCCCTAGTATGAGGGCAGGAATTGGGCAGGGGGAGAGGGGTGCAGGGGAGAAATATAGTAAAGTATGTACCAAACACATTGAAAAAGGAAGGGAAGTGACCTGAAGGTCTGCAGATAAGGCCTTCCAGGATTTTCATGGAGTGATAGATATGATTAGCATGAACCACAAAGGAGAAAATGTTACTGAGTGATGGAGGTAAGGAGAAAAGCTAGAAGCAGTCGTGGGGAGGGAGGAAGGCGCAGCCAGTACTGGACAAGGTGGCCAGGGACGCCGTGTTTCTAGAATAGTTAGGAGATGGAAGGAATAGGAAGAAAAGATAGAGGATGAAAGGAAGTTTGTTGTGTATGGAACAGGCATTCCAGAGAGCACAGTGGCACTGCTTTAAATATCTGAAAATGCAGATGAGCAATCAAAACAATCTTCCTCTGGTCAGGGTGACAGCCTGCGCCCAGACACCAACAAGTATCTTTGAGAAGGAATTCAGCACTAAGACACACACACACACACACACACACACACACACACACACACACACACACACAGAGGGTAGTAGGGTAAGTGAGTCTGGAGTCAGGAGACCCAGGTTCAGGCGCCAGCTCCGTGATCTTGTGTGTCCTCGGGCAAACCACCCCTCTTCTCCAACTGGAATTTAGGCTCTTACTGAGCCAAAAATCTCCCATGTGAATATTGAGGCTAATAAATAAGAACCCCACTGTTCTTGTAGGATTTTTATGAGGATCCAATAAGAACAAGGCTGTGAAAAGACTTTCTAACCTTAAATTACTACAGGCATATATAAGCTGTGGGGCTGCTTGGCGTTCAAAGGAGACATATGATACAGCAGAAAAAGCATTGTCTCTAACCCATGGGTTCAAATCCCATCCCTGATATTTTATTTCCTGATCAATTTGGGGCAAGTCCCTTAACCTCCTTGGGCCTTCCTCTAAAATGAGGAGGCAGCTGGGTGGCTCAGTGGATTGAGAGCCAGGTCTAGAGATGGGAGGTTCTGGGTTCAAATCTGGCCTCAGACACTTCCCAGCTGTGTGACACTGGGCAAGTCACTTAACCCCCATTGCCCACCCTTACCACTCTTCTGCCTAGAAATCAATACACAGTATTGACTCCAAGACAGAAGGTAAGTTTAAAAAATAATAATACAATAAAATGAGGAAGTTGATTAGGTAGATACTGAGGTCCCTTCTGACTCCAGATCTAAGGGGAATGAATGAATGAATGAAAGAAAATCATTTACTAAGCACTTGCTAAGTGCTATGGATACAAAAACAAAAGCGAGGCCATCTCTAATCAGGAATTCCCATCTAGAAAGGGGGCCAATGCATAGAGCTGAATTGTGGCCAGGCCTTCCAGTTAGGGTCTGGGAAGTAACAAAGGTAGTGAGTGGAAAATGGAGCTGTCTACACCACCAACACATCCTTCTCAGAGATAATGGCAGTGGTGTTTCAATTACATTTTTCAGAGCAAGAGCTAGCAGAAGGGTAGAAAATGACTCAGGGGAAGATGATGCATCATGGCTCCCTAAGTCAGGCGCCTTCACTGGCTGGTGGTAGTGTGCCCTGGTGCTATAAGCCATTTCAATTCCCCTTTTCTTTAGTCCAAGACTAGTGCCAAGGCAAATTTTTTTTTCTGAAACTGTGTGATGTAGGCAGAAAAAGCACTGATCTGGAAGGTAGACAACCCGTGTTCAAGTTCTGTCTTTACTACTAATCCGCTATGTTTCTTTATTTTATTTGTATTATCTTTTATTTTCTATTGATACCTCTTCTCTCCACATTCCCTTCATTGCCAAGTAAATATATCCCTGTCCCCCTCCCCTGCCCAGCAAGCTTTCCCTTGTGGTAAACATTAAAAATGAAAGAAAAGGGGGGGGCAGTTAGGTGGCTTAGTAGATTGAGAGCCAGGCCCAGAAATGGGAGGTCCTGGATTCAAATGTGACCTCGGACTCTTCCCAGCTATGTGACCCAGGGCAAGTCACCTGACCTCCACCGCCTAGCCCTTACCACTCTTCTGCCTTGGAACCAATGTACAGTACTGATTCCAAGATGGAAGATAAGGGGGAAGAAGAAAAGAAAAGAAAGAAAGAAAGAAAGAAAGAAA
>NC_058131.1:317584582-317602009 GCF_016433145.1 Gracilinanus agilis
GGGAAGTATGGCGGGGCAGAGGGGGCGGGGGGGAGGCACGCTGCCTGCTGCAGTGTCTTTGTGTCGTCCTCTTTGGAGCCGCGGGGACGCGACGGGGACCGGGTTGGAGTGGCGGTCCGGGGGAGCCTCGCTCTCAAATCTGAGCTTCCCTTTGTCTCAGGGTAGACGCAGGCTGGCTCTAGGGGACCTTGGGCAAGTCATTTCCCCTCGCTGGGTCTCAGAAGCAGCAGGGTACCTGCGAGTAATTTCAACAGCCTGCTGGTTGGTGTCCCGACTCCAGTCCTCTCCACTCGGGTCCATTCTCCGCTCAGCTGCCAATCTTCCTAAAATGTAGGTCTGACCATTTAATTTCCCTTCCTCAATAAACTCCAGCGGCTCCCTATTACCTCCAGGATTTTTTCTTCTCTGCTGGGTCTAGCCACGCCTTCCCAAACCTGTGCTTATGGAGTTGCTGGGTTTTGTTTTGTTTGTTTTTTTAAACACAAATGTAGTCCACGTTTGGGGGCAGCTGGGTGACTCAGTGGATTGAGAACCAGGCCCAGAAGCGGGAGGTCCTGGGTTGCAGTCTAGCCTCAGACACTTCCCAGCTGTGTGATCCTGGGCAGGTCACTTAACCCCCACTACCTAGCCCTTCCCACTCTTCTGCCTTGGAGCCAATTCTAAGATACAAGGTAAGAGTTAAAACAATAAAAATTAAAATATAGTCCACATTGGAATCGATTGAGATTTCATCTTCAATCCATTAACAAGCATTTGTTAAACACGTGGGATGTGCCAGACACTGTCCTAGGCACCACTGATACAAATACAAAGAATGGAAAAAATCCCTACACTCAAAGAGCTTAGTGTATGTATACAAAATATATACACATGGGGGCAGCTGGGTGGCCCCCTGGGTTGTGAGCCAGACCTAGACGAGAGGTCCTGGGTTCAAAAGTAACTGATACTTCCTAGCTCTGTGATCCTGGGCAAGTCACTTAACCCCCATTACCTAGCCCTTACTGCTCTTCTGCCTTGGAACCAATAACAGTATTGATTCTAAAGCAGAATATAAAAGTTTTAGGGGACAGCTGGGTAGCTCAGTGGAGTGAGAGCCAGGTCTAGAGATGGGAGGTTCTGGGTTCAAATCTGACCTCAATCACTTCCCAGCTGTGTGACCCTGGATAAGTCACATGACCCCATTACCTAGCCCTTACAGCTCTTCTGCCTTAGAACCAATACACAGTATGGTCAGGGTTTAAAAAAAATAATATAAAAGTTAAAATACATATGTATATATTTATTTTGTATATAAGTATAAAATAATACAAGCTAAAAAAGGAGGGAACTGGCAGTTGGAAGGAATCAGGAAAGACATAGAGAGGGATGCTTGAGTTGAGTCTTGAGGGAAGAGAGGATTCTCCAAAGGAGAAGTGAGTGCATTCCAGGCCTGGGACACAGCCAATGCAAAAGCTTGGAGGGGAGATGACTTTCTCCACCCCAGTCCTCCTGCCATGCCTTGCTGGGTCCTAAAGACTCCGCCAGCAGAGCACGGGCTCTCTCAGGCTCTACCCAAATAAGGGTTTCAGAGAATTTCAAGCTCCCTGGAAGTCCCCAAAGAGCCAGGGCTGGCAGAAGAGATGGCTGTGCCAGGGTTCTAGGAGAAGGGCGCTGGGCCCTTCTGAACTTCTAAACCTCAGAGCTAGCCACTGTCTAGCCCGTGCTCAGCTGGGACACTGCCCAGGAGAGGGGCCAAACTCGAACCCCGGGCTCATGAGAGGCCTCTCTCCATGACCCACGAGTGGGGCAGAGGCACGGGGCAGAGGCACCAGGCAGAGGCACCAGGCAGAGGCAGGGGAAACAACGGTCACCCCTGCCTTCTTCAAGGCTGAGCAGGGGAGGCCAAGGACCCAGCACGGGGCAGCCCAGCCCAGCGGGCTTGTCTCCCTCTGGGGGTTTCCCAAAGGTACCAACATTTGCCAGAATATACATACATGCATGCATATCGCCTCCCACATACATATGTGTACACACCTGTAGAAAGGTACCCAGATTTGCACATCAGTGTCAGTGTATCACAAAACTAGACCAAAAGAACACACGAACATGTAAATACATGCTTGCTCATACACGTGTGCACACAACCCTATGCACATGCACACATATGTACATGCAATGGGATGCATTTACTTTCTGTATATAAATGGATTCAAACCTAACCGGCCCACTCAGACATACTCAAAGACGACCCTAGATGCAGAGAGACGGGGCTCTGTTCTTTTTTTTTTTTTTAAACCCTTCCCTTCTGTCGTAGACTCAATACTGTGTGGCAGAAGGGCTGGGCAAGGGGGGGTCAAGTGACTTGCCCAGGGTCACACAGCTAGTCAAATTGGAACCCAGGACCTCCCATCTCCAGCCCCCCAGCTGTCCCGTGTCTATATTCTCACGTACATTCTTACTTCTCTTCTTGCATGCATTCCCCCACTCGCATGTACACGCATGCACACAGACCCACACAGATTTATCCGTGCGTTCACTCACACCCACTCACACCCACAGACGCTGACCTCGTCTGCACACGCACATCCCGGGGCCCACGCAGATAGGCGCGTACACATCATCCCTCCCCCCCCCCCAACTCACATAGACACATACAATCAAGGCAAGACGCACGTCCACGGCGCCCTGCTTCTGAGCCCCCTCGTTCTCCTGTCTAGAAGGGCCGCAGGCCAAGGGTCAGCGGGGCCGGCCGCCCAGCCACTCAGGCTCCCAGGCCGCCCGAGTGCTGCCCCCAGCCCGGCCTCCCCTTTCCCGCCTTCCCCAGGGATCTCAATGACATAATGAAGTTCGCCCGCAGGATCTCTCTGACAGCTCCGCCCCGCGCCTCTGTCGTGGCCTAGGAGTGCAGCAGGTCCAGGGGGAAAGGGGGGTGATGAATGTGCCCGGGAAGCGGATCTCTGCGGGATCAGAGACCCCTGAGCCGGCCCCCCCGGCGCAGAGCAGTACTTTCCTGAGCTCCCGAGCCCCCGCGCCTGTAAATAGCTTTGAGGGGCTGGTTTCGGAGGGCAAGGCTAATGGTGGAGGGCTTAAATTACTAGTGACGTACACCTTTCATTAGGGCTGTTAAATGAGGTGCTGGAAGCTGATGCATTCGCTTGGAGCTGAAGAGAAATCTGAGATGTGTGTGTGTGTGTGTGTGTGTGTGTGTGTGTGTGTCTGTGTGTGTCTGTGTGTGTGTGTGTGTATCCAGGAACAATATGGAAATATGCTTTGCATGGCAATACCTGTATAACCCAGATGGAATTGCTTGCCAGCCCCAGAAGCGGGGAGGGAAGGGAGGAAGGGAGACAATTTGGATCACAGAATTTTGGGAAACTGAGGTGGAAATTTGTTATTACTTGTAATTGGTTTTTAAAAAAGGACAATTCTGAGGGACTTGTGAGACAGAACGCTAGCCACATCCAGAGGAAGAACTGTGGGAACTGTTCTCTCCTAAGTCACCCATGATCTCTTAATTGCCAAATCAAATAGCCTTTTCTCAGTCCTCATCCTTCTTGACCTCTACAGCCTTTGACACAGTTAATCACACACCCCCACCCCCACCACCACCACCTCCTCGATATGTTCTCCTTTTTAGGTTTCGGTGACACTCTCTCCTGGGACTTCTGCTACTATTTTTTTAACCCTTGCTTTTTCTCCTAGTACCACCTCTAACCCAGAAGGGCACGGGCTAGGCACATGGGGTTTAGTGACTTGCCCAGGGTCACAGAGCTGGGAAGAACCTGAGGCCACATTTGAACCCAGGTTCTCCCAACTCCAGACCTGGCTCTCAATCCACTGAACCTTGCTGTCTCCTTCTCCTACCTTTCTGACTGTTGCTTCTCAGTCTCCCTTTGCCAGATCTTCATTCAGGCCATGCCCATTACCCATCGGTGTCCCCCAACACTCCATCCTAGACCCTTTTCCCTCCCCCCTCCCCATTTTATATTATCTCACTTGGTGATCTCATCAGCTCCCATGGGTTCAGCTACCATCCCTTTGTAGAAAATTCCTTTGTCTATAGTTCTAAATGTCATCTCTTTCTTCTTAGTGCCATGGCCACATCATTGGCTAATTCTTAGTCATCGCACCTGGACATCTCTTAGGCATATCAAACTCAATATGCTCAAAACACAACTCATTATCTTTCCCCTAAGACCCTCCTCTTTCCCCAACATCCCTTTTATTACCAACAGTACTACCATTCTCTCCTAGCTACTTGTGCTCACAACCTTGGTGACTTCCTTGATTCTTCCCTTGCATTCAACCATCATATCCCATCAGCTCATTTTTACCTTCACAAAATCTCTTGCATACAGCCCCTGCCCATTCATGCAGCCCCCACTCTAGTTCAGGCCCTCATCACCTCTTGCCCAGACTACTTTATTTATTTATTTTGGGCCATCTTTTTTTTCTTTTTTCAGTTACACTTTTTGACAATTGTTTTTTGGCATTTTAAAATTCAGATTTTTCTCCCTCTACCCCTCCCTGAGGCAATGAATAGTCTGATATGGGTGATACCCATACTTTCATGTAATACATATTTCCATATTGTTCATGTTATATAATAGAAATCTCATGAAGGAAATATAGTTCTTACCCAGGCTGCTACAGGAGCCTTTTGGGCAGTCTTCCTGCCTCAAGTCCCTCTCCATATCCAATCCAGTCCTCTACTCAGCAGCCTGGATGATCTTTCTAAATTAGCACAGGTCTAATGAGCACATGAAAAAGTGTTCTAAATCTCTTATAATTAAAGAAATGCATATCAAAACAACTCTGAGGTACCACCTTATAGCTAGCAGATAGGCTAACATAACAGCAAAGGAAAGTAAATGTTGGAAGGGATGTGGCAAAATAGGGACACTAATGCATTGCTGGTGGAATTGTGAATTGATCCAACCATTCTGGATGGTAATTTGGAACTATGCCCAAAGGGCTTTAAAAGTCTGTCTGCCCTTTGATTCCAGCCATACCACTGTTGAGTTTATACTCTAAAGAGAAATAAGGAAAAAAGACTTGTACAAAAATATTTATAGCCTCGCTCTTTGTGGTGGCAAAAAATTGGAAAATGAGGGGATGCCCTTAGATTGGGGAATGGCTGAACAAATTGTGGTATCTGTTGGTGATGGAGTATTATTGTGCTCAAAGGAATAATGAACTGGAGGAATTCCATGTGAACTGGAATGACCTCCAGGAATTGATGCAGAGTGAAAGGAGCAGAACGAGGAGAATATTGTACGCAGAGACGGACACACTGTGGCACAATCGAATGTATTGTATTCTCTACTATGTATTCTCTACTAGCAACAATGCAATGATCCAGGACAAGAGGGACTTATGGGAAAGAAAACTAGCCACATTCAGAGGAAGAACTGTGGGAGTAAAAACACAGAAGAAAAACAACTGCCTGATCACATGGGTCGATGGTGATATGATTGGGGAAGTAGACTCTAAATGATCACTCTAGTGCAAATATCAATAGGAAATAGGTTTTGAACAATGACACATGTAAAACCCAGTGGAATTGCATGTCAGTTATGGGAGGGGGCAGGGAGGAGGGGAGGGAAAGAACATGAATCTTGTAACCATGGGAAAATTCTCTAAATTAATTAATTAAATACCCCCCCGAAAATAAATAAATGGATGGGTGAATAAGTAAATAAATAAATGAATGAACAAATAAATAAATAAATAAGTTGGCACAGGTCCAAATTAGTCAAATGTGGCTGTTCCAAGATCAGATATAAAATTCCACACTTGACAGTTATAGCCCTTCCCTTCCTGGCCCCTTCCTTCCTTTCTAGGCTTCTTACACTCAGCCGTGTTTCAGCCACTCTGTCTTCCAGCTACACCAGCCTTCTTACTGCTCCACACACACAGCACTCCATCTGGGCCCATCCCTGGCTATCTCCTATGCTCTCCCTTTGTCATTCAAACATGCCCTACACTTCATGAATCCATCGGGCGTTTTCTTGGCAAAGATACTGGAGTGCTTTGTCATTTCCTTCTCCAGCTCACTTTATAGAGGGGAAACTGAGACCAAAAAGGTTAATTGACTTGCCCAGGGTCACATAAGTAAGAAACGTCTGAGGCTTTGAACTCAGGTTCTCCTGACTCCAGGACCAACACTGTGCCAGCTAGCTGCCCTCCTATTCCTAACTTCCCTGCCTTCCTTTAAGACTAAGTTCAAACCCCACCATCTACAGGAGGCCTTTCCTGATCTTCCTTTCCCTTTTCTCCAAGATTCCCCCTACCATTTATCCTGTATGCATCTCCTCTGTCTATATCTGTTGGCTTGTCGCCTTCTCCATTAAAATGTGAGCCTCTCAAGCTCGAGGACCATATGTTTGCCTGTTTGTGTATCCCCATCACTTAGCACAGTGCCTGGCACATAGCAAATATTTAATAAATGTTTGTTGACCGACCAGCTGTGAGTTTGGAGGATGAACTCTGCAGAGTAGATGGGCTTCACTGAAAGAAGGGAGAGTCTGTCTTAAAAGCTTCTGGGCTTTTGGTCCCAGGAGGAGGTTATGAGGTTGAAAAAAAAAACACCTATTATTTCCATCCCCAACACTCCCAAAGGTGGGAGAGTGTGAAGGGAATTGAGGGGATGACTAAAAACCAATCAGTCTAATTGACCTAAAACAGAAGAGGAAAAAGGATACAGAAGAGAACGGGAAGCACTCCTCTGGGGCTCATAGAGGCATCTCCCTTTGAGCTGGAAACTCGTGTGAGGCTTTGTTTTTTGTCACACAGAGAGCCAAAAGACACAGGAGGCCTTGTTGATTCATGTATTTATAGAAGTAGCACTGATCACCCCTCGATTCCTATTTAAAGGCAAAGAACAAGGTTAATATTAACTTTACAGGTGTGCCACACAAGCTTTGTGTCAGTCCTGGCAGCGAGTCACAGAACCAGTTGGGAAGAGCTGATCCCCGGCAAAGGCCGTCAGGATCAAAAGAGACTTTGGAATACCAATGTAAGAGCTAGACCATAAGGGGCAGCTGGGTGGCTCAGTGGATAGAGAGCTAGCCCTGGAGTGAGGAGGCCCTGGGTTCAAATCTGGTCTCAGACACTTCCTGGCTGTGTGACCCAGGGCAAGTCAGTTAACCCCAATTTCTTAGCCCTGACCACTCTTCTGCTTTGAAATCAATATTTAGTATCAATACTAAGATAGAAGGTTAGGGTTAAAAAAAAAAAAAGAGCTAGAACATGGAGCCACAGAACATGGGATATTAGTGTTTCACACACACGACACACACACACACACATACATACACACACCTTTCCCACAGCATCTTCTGCTGTCATGATTTCTCTATACAAGCCTCTGGAAGATTTACTCCCTTTGCTACCAGAATAATTAGGATGGAGACTGTATGGAAAACAGAAAGGACACCAGCTGTGGAATTAGATACACAGAACCATATCCTGCCTCTGAAGCTTACTATGTGCATGATCATAGAGAAGCAATTTAATCTCCTTGGGCTTCAGTTTCCTCCTTGGTAAAATAGGGACTTTGGGCTAGATCCGTGTTGGCAAACCTATGGCACATGTGTTGGTGTGTGCCAGAGGGGGCTACTCCCTTTTACCTCTTCACTGTGCCTGAGCATATTTTTCACTTCACCCACCCCTCTGCCCAGCAGCCCAATGGGAATACTTCCTCCCTCCCTTGTCTGGGGGAAGGGGACAGTTCACATGCCCATGAGGGTGGCAGTTTGGGCACTCAGTCTCTGAAAGGTTTGCCATCCCTGTGCTAGATGGTCTCTGACAACTCTTATAGCTCTAGATCTTGGATTTTATGATTTGAGAATGCTAGACCTGGAAAGAACCTTAAAAGTTTTCTGGGCCAATATGTCCATTATCTTAGAACATTTATCCATGTACCTGAAACTTGATCGATGAAATAAGATGATATCTCTTTAATTAAAAAAGAATCTGATCCACGCTCCTCACCTTTTGAACTTATATTTATTTAACAAGCCTTTTTTCCTTCCTCTCACCTTCATTCCCCACCACTACCTTGTGAAAAAAGAAGGAAGCAAGTATTTATTAAGTCTGTTCTATGTGCTAGGCACTGTGCTAAGCATTTTACAAATATTATCTCATTTGATCCTTACAGTAACCTTGGGAGATGGGCACTATCTGTTCATTTCATTTCATAGTTTTGAAAGCAAAAAGAGATTAAGTGACTTGCTCAGGGTCACACAGCCAAGTATCTGAAGCCAAATTTGAACCCTCTTCTTCCCGAATTCAAGTCCAGTACTAAAATGTTCTATGATTTTTTTCCCCTCTTTGCAGGGGGAAGGGAGGTGTGTGGAGACAAGGTCTATACTTTCTTTGATCCAGGGCTTAATGATGAAACATACAGCTTAAAGTCATAGAGAATTACCAGGATCACTGAGAAGTTAAATGATTTTCCCTGGGCTCAAATCGCCAGTATCAAAACACAAGTAGGTGTCAGAGACAGGTCTTGAACTCAAGACTACCTGATTCTGAGGCAGGCTCTATATCCACCATCCCACAACACCTCTCATATACAATCCCAGGATTGCAGAATGTTCTAGCTTAGTGGGATCTCCGATATTATCTATCATTCAAGAAGCATTTCTTTAGCTCCCACTTGGTGCCAGACACTTTACTGAGTGTTAGAGATACAAAGAAAAGGCCCATACAGTTCCTGCTCTCAAGGAGCTTCTAGTCCAATGGAGGAACCAATATGTATATAAATAAATACAGATAAAGAGCAGGTGGAAGGTAACCTGAACCTTGTTACAGTTAATGCTGGGAAAATCACTTCACTGGGTTTCTAGTTCCACATCTGAAAAAATGGGGATAATTAACCCTCATTGGACCTACCTCATGTGCATTCTTCTAGCAGTGTAAGCTTTGGGGTCCATTCCTTCATCCCTGAGCCTATTTCCTCCTCCACAGAATAAGATTCACAATGCTTGGACTCCGGGCCTCCGGGGGCTGTCCTGAGGACGTCTCTCTCTGAAACAGTTAAAGCCCTCTGTGGGTACGTGCTATTATTATCATCCTCCAATGGATCTCCTTGGCACTGATCCATTTAGACAACTCTTTCCCCATGAATAGCTCACTCATCACCGGCCACTGAAGAGCTAATTATATCAGTAGGAGGACTGGTGTCTATTAAAGAATGTGTGTTAAAAGGCTAAGTTATTGTCTGGGACTTCTCCAGAGCCAGTGGGGTTGGACCTCGTGCTCAGGGGGCATTAGCATCTGCTACTCTGTGTGTATGTGTGTACATGTATATGTGCATACACATATGTGTGTGCATGTGCATGTGTAGTGCTGGGGGGTAAGAAGAGGGGCAAGGGGGGGCCATTGTTCAGAAATTATTCAGGGCATAAATGGTCAAGGGACATGGATAGGCAGTTTTCAGATAAAGAAATCAAAATGATCAATAAGCGCATGAGAAAGTGTTCTAAATCTCTCATAATTAGAGAAATGCAAATCAAAACAACTCTGAGGTATCGCCTCACACCTAGCAGATTGGCTAATGTGACAACAAAGGAAAGTAATAAATGTTGGAGGGGATGTGGCAAAATAGAGATACTAATGCATTGCTGGTGGAGTTGTGAATTGATCCAACTATTCTGGAAGGTAATTTGGAACTATACCCAAAGGGATTTAAAAGACTATCTGCCTTTTGATCCAGCCATACCACTGCTGGGTTTGTACCTTAGAGATAATAAGGAAAAAGACTTATACAAAAAGATTTATAGCCGCACTCTTTGTGGTGGCAAAAAAATTGGAAAATAAGGGGGTGTCCATCGATTGGGGAATAGCTGAACAAACTGTGGTATATGCTGGTCATGGAATACTACTGTGCTCAAAGGAGTAATGAACTGGAGGAGTTCCATGTGAACTGGAAAGACCTCAAGGAATTGATGCAGAGTGAAAGGAGCAGAACCAGGAGAAATTGTACACAGAGATTGATACACTGTGGTAAAATAGAATGTAATGGACTTCTGACTAGCAGCAATGCAATGACCCAGGACAATTCTGAGGGATTTATAAGAAAGAATTCTATCCACATCCAGAGAAAGAACTGTGGGAGCAGAAACACAGAAGAAAAACAACTGCTTGATCATATGGGTTGTAGGGGATATGATTGGGGTTTTGATGTTAAAAGATTGCTCTACTGAAAATATGAATAACATGGAAATAGGTTTTTGAACAAATGGTACTTGTCAACTCTGGGAGGGGAGATGGGGGTGGGGGGAAAGAATCATGAAAGAATCATGAAAAACCCAGTGGAATTGTGCATTGGCTGTGGGAGGAGGTGGGAAGAGGGGAGGGAAAGAACATGAATCATATAACCATGGAAACATTTTTTTTAATTAATCAATAAAATTAAATTTAAAAAAACTCTCTAGTAACAAAAAAAATGAGTAACAAAAAATACTATTCAATTGACTGATTTAGGATTGGAGTGGACCCTAGAAAGCATTTCATACAACCTTCTCATTTGACAGTGAGGAAACTGATGTGCCTGGAGTTTATATACTTACCCAGTGTCACACGACTAGTAACTGAGCCAGCAGTAGAACGCACGTCTTGTTAATCTACCAGTGTTTGATCTGACTTTCCATTATACAACTTGACCTGAACAGACTTTTCTATAGAAAAATCAATAGATATATAAAAATAATTTCTATACATTTATTTTATAATTGGTTTTAATAAATTATTTTAGAAATTTATTATTTCTAATAATAGAAATAATTTCTATAAATCTATAGAAAAATCTATTCACTTCTATTCAACCAGTGAACCTCCAACCTATATAAAAACTGTGTTTGAGACAATTCTGAGGGATTTACGGAAAAGAACGCTCTCCACATTCAGAGAAAGAACTACAGGAGTGGAAACACAGAAGAAAAACAACTGCTTGAACACATGGGTTGATGCAGACATGGTTGGGGATGTAGACTTGAAATGACCACACCAATGCAACTATCAATAATATGGAAATATGTCTTGATTGATGACACATGTTAAAACCAGTGGAAATGCTCATTGGCTATGGGGCGGGAGTGGAAGGGGGTGAAGGGAAAGTAAAAACAAGAATCATGGAACCATGGAAAATTTTTCTAAAAAATAAAATATTTTTTAAAAACTGTGCTTGAGGCTATGAAGGAGCTAGAGATGAACAAGACATAAACCCTGGCTTTTAGGAGATTAGAGTCTATTAGGAAACAAAATTGCAGTCAGTTTTGTCCTTCAAAGCCCCCAAAACCTTCCATGCCACCCATATTCCCTAACCCTTCTACTACTGCTTAGCAGGTCACTCCTTTACTCAAGAAACTTCAATAGCTCCTTATATTCTCAAGAATAATGAAAAAAAGAAAAACCTCTTCATTAAAGACCATTCTAGCTGCAACCTATCTAGCCAGGTTTATTGCATAATACTTCCTTTCTCATGCTCTGCATTCCATCCAAGCTGGCCTCCTTTCTGTGTCTTTGCTTTGGACCTCCAGCTTCTCTAAGCTTTTGCACAGGCTGTCTCCCATGGCTGGAATTCACTTCCTCCTTGATTTTGCCTCTCAGTTTCCTCAGCTTCCTTCCAGATTGAGCTCATGCTCCTGTGGGAAACTTTTCTTGACTTCTTTCCTCCTCAAAATATCATATCTATACTTTTCTATTTATATGTTGCATTCCCCTCCCCTAGTGGAATGTAAGCTCCTTGAGGGCTGGAATTATTTGTGCCTTTGTATTCCTCCATTTCATAATTACTTATTGGTTTGGTTTGGATTGGATTAGTAATATTGCCCCCTGGAAACTTCCCAAATGGAAACTAGAACCTTGGGTCAGAACTTAGATCTGGAGTCCAGTCCTGGCCCTGCCACTAACTGGCTGGGTTACCTTGAACAAGTCATTGCTCTTTGAACCTTCTAAAGGGTTTCTAAAGTTCCTTCCAGCTCTACCATTCTCTGTTTTAAGGTCCCTTCCAGTTCTACCATTTTCTGTTCTAAGGTCCTTTCCAGCTCTGCCATTCTCTGCTCAAAAGTCCTGACCAGCTCTCTATTCTCTGTTCTAAGGTCCCTTCCAGCTCTGCCATTTTCTGCTGTAGGTCCCTTCTAGCTTTATACTCTGGGATTCTAAGGAGAAACATACAAATAGCTATTTCCTCATAGGGACTGAATGGACTTCTATCTTTGGGATCTTTCAGCTTCTATTGCTAGAAAACATCTATTTTTCAATAGTGTCCCACACTGAAAAAAGACTGAAATGATTGTTCTCAAATGAATGAAATAACACCGGGAATCCCTTTTGGACTTAGATCCCATTCCTGTGTGCTGGCTCCCGACGATCCCAAGATGTCTCTGGTGTTTCAGTCAACTCTGGATGGAAGGGATGCAAGTTTTGGGGAAGCCCCAGCAGGATGGTCTTTGTGTCTCTGGGCAGCTGGCCTCCCACCCCAGAGGTGATGGCTGATGTGTCTTTGTTCTGGAGAAAGCCAACAAGCAGGCTAATTTCTTGCCTGCTGGCTTTGCATTCCTAGCTTGCCACCTTGAGGACACACACAGTAAGCCAGCTGCTGGCCCTGGCTGGGCCCCTGCCTGCCCTCAGGCCTCCCTGGCCAGAGGAAACACACTGTGGGGGGAAGGTTAAAGAGGGAGTGGGAAGGAGGGGAAGTTCTACCTGAAAACAAGGAGGGAGAAACCCCCCTGGAAAGAAGAAAATTGATCAGACTGGCCCAGGAGCTGCATTCCCTCAGGAATTGAGGGGACAGTCACATCTCCCCCCTTCTCATCCGACTCCCATCTCTCTTGGACCTTTTTCTTTCTGTCTGTCTATGTCGGTGTCTGTGTGGATTTCCTCTCATCCTTTCTGTCTCTGCCTTTCACTATTTCTTCTTTGCTTCTGCCTCTTTCAATGTCCATGGCTTTGGGTCTTTCTTTGGATCTTCCTCTTAGTCTCTGGTCCTGACTTTGTCTCTCCATCTCTGCTACTTTGTTCTTTCTTGTCACTTCCTCAACTGTCTTTTCTCCCTCTCCTTCCCCTCCCCACTCCACCTCCCTCCCAAAATCTTGTGGCTTGTTTACTTCTTGGATTTGTGTATGACACAAAATAAGTGGGAGTGTCTAAATCGAAAACCTGTCAGATGAAAGAACAAGGACCCATCAGTCTCTCCGGAAGATGGAATAATGGGTTGAATCAAAAAAAAGATTAAATCGAATAGAAATAAAAGTAAAAATCAACTTGGGATTAAAAAATAAACCCAAGTGCAGGATGAGGGAGCATTAACCAGACAGCAGTTCATGTGGAAGAGTCTAGTAGGTTTTTAATGACCACAAGTGGCATTACAATGATAAGAGCTATAGCGAAAAGGTTTCATCTTTGGGATTGAAATCAGTCCTGGAAGTTCCAAATAAATAAATGTCTCTCTTTAAAAAAAACAAAACCCTAACTTTCCATCTTAGAATCAATACCATGTATTGGTTCCAAAGCAGAAGAGCAGTAAGGGCTAGACAATGGGGGTTAAGTGACTTGCCCAGGGTCACACAGCTAGGAAGTATCTGAGGCCAGATTTGAACTCAGGACCTCCTATTTCCATGCCCGGCTCTCAATCCACCAAGCCAACCAGTTGCCCCCATAAATGTTTCTTAAATGGAATTTGGAATTTTATGGATTGGACATCAACACAAAGGTCCCTTCATAGCTACTCATCTGTACAGGTGGATAGATAGGACTTTGGTCCAATCTGAGGAGATGTGCTTTCTCTCCAAGATGATTGCTATCCCTGCCCTTCCCCCGGGGTATCCCCCTGAGATAACTAAACCCAAGAGCCACTCCTTTGTTGTTGACTGTTGTTAGCTGTTTCAGTCATTTGTTTTTTGTTTTTGTTTCTTTTTTTTTAAGCCCCAACCTTCATCTTAGAATCAATACTGTGTATTGGTTCCAAGGTAAAAGAGTGGTAAGAGCTAGGCAGTGGGGGGTTAAGTGACTTGCCCAGGGTCACACAGCTAGGAAGTGTCTGAGGTCAGATTAGAACCCAGGACCTCCTGTCTCTAGGTCTGGCTCTCAATCTACTAAGCCACCCAGCTGTCCCCTGTTTTAGTCATTTGTGACCCCATTTGGGGTTTTCTTGGCAAAGATACTAGAGTAGTCTGCCATTTCTTTCTCCAGCTCATTTTTTTATTTGAAAAATTTTATTTAAATAATTAATTTAGAATATTTTTCCATGGTTACATGATTCATATTCTTTCCCTCCCTTCCTCTCACCCCTCTCCCATAGCCAATGAGCAATTCCACTGGGTTTTAAAACATGTGTCATTGATCAAGACCTATTTCCATATTATTGATATTTGCACTAGGGTGATTGTTTAGAGTCTAAATCCCCAATCATGTCCCCATCGAACCATGTGATCAAGCAGTTGTTTTTCTTCTGTGTTTCTACTTCCACAGTTCTTTCTCCTTCGGCTCATTTTATGGATGAAATCTTCCGAGGCAATTAGAGTTAAGTGACTTGTCCAGGGTCACACAGCTAATAAGTGTCTGAGATTTGAACCCAGAAAGACAAGCATTCCTGATCCTAGCCCAGAGTCTTTATCCATTGTACCACCTAAGTGCCCAAGAATCACTCCTAGGGTCCCATCATTGTGGTTTCTCCTGCTCCCTCAAACTCTAAAAGTGAAAGGGCCAATATTGAGTACCAGAAACCCAGGAGAAGGAATCTATGCCAGGATCTGCCTGTGACTGAGCATGGTCAAGTCCTAGAAGGAAGACCTAGAAGGGATGTTGACTTACCCATTGGCCATGACACATTCAATAATGAAATATTTTGTAGAAATTGCTTTAAGTGTGAGCCCTTTCTTCCCAGAGGCTGAGGTGATAGATGGGAAACATGACCCTTTGTTGGGTTATAATTTCAGTTCTTGTTATATTTTTGCAGTAAATATCCCTTTGTGAAAATTAGTTGGTGTTAATTGATTTTACAATGGTGAGGCCCTAATCACTGACCATTGACATTAGGGAGAACTTACAGGAATGGGGCTCAAGATTAAAACCAGTTCAGAAGAGGACAATGAATATGGGAACTAAAGTCTGGGCCACAAGAATGATAGAACTGAGAATATTTGGTTCAGAATGAATCTGTGGGTTATGTGATCCCTGACTTGAAATATTTGGGAGACTTCCAAATGGAAGAAGGATTGCATTTGTTCTACTTGATCTCAGAAAGCAGAACTAAAAAGCAATCCTCAGAAGTAACAGAGAAGCAGGTTTTGGTTCAGTAAAGCAAAAATTTCTAAACCTAGAAATAATTAGAACTGACCAAAGGTAGACTGAGGTAGTGAGTTCCCCATCACTACAGAAGACCTAAATCTGTCCCTCTTCTACAACTTTTCCCATTTATTTCTTTAAAAATTTTTTTTCAATTACATGTAGTAACCATTTTTTTAAACCATTACCTTCCATCTTGGAATGAATACTATAAATTGGTTCCAAGGCAGAAGAGTAGTAAGGGCTAGGCAATGGGGGTTAAGTGACTTGCCCAGGGTCACACAGCTAGGAAGTGTCAGAGGCCAGATTTGAACTCAGGACCTCCTATTTCCATGCCCGGCTCTCAATCCACTGAGCCACCCAGGTGCTCCCTAGAAACCATTTTTGACAACTATCTTCTGACATTTTAGGATTCAGATTTTCTTGCTCCTTCCCTTCTTTCCCACCCCAGGATAGTAAATAGTCTGATGTAGGTTAGACTAGTACTTTCATGCAATACACATTTCTGTATTAATAGCTTCCTGATAGAAGAAACATATCACACATACAATAGAAATCTCATAAAGGAAGTAAAGTGGAAGATGACATGCTTTGATCTACTTCAGACTCCAACAGTTCCTTCTTTGGCTGTGGAGAACATTTTCTTCATGGGTCCCTTTGTGGTCATCTTGGAAATTTGCTTTGCAGAAAGTTTAGACCTTCACGGGTGGTCATTGTGGAATATTTCTGGTCTTGTATACATTGTTCTCCTGGTTCTGCTCACTTCACTTCCATTTATTTCTATGACAAAATTCATAGAGGGCCATTAAAGTTCTTCCATGAAGGCTCAGTTCATGGACCACATCTTCTATGAAACCTTTCCTGATCCTTCTCCTGGTTACAAATCTTTTCCTTCTTAAGTTATTATGAACTTGCTTTTCTGTGTTCATGCAGAGAGAGCTTAAACATCTTGCCTAAGATCACACTATAGTTTCTTCAAAAAAAAAGAGATTTGAACTCAGGTTCTCCAACTAACAGAGCCAAGTACTCTCTCCACTGTCTCCTCTCCCTGTCTCCTGAGGGCATCTCCTTATCTCATTCACTTCTATAATCTCCTGAAGCTTTGTACATGGTAGACAAGTGAATCTTAGAATCAGCAGAATCTCAGATCCAGGACACTAAAAAGACATCTGGTTAGCCTATACCTGAACAGAACTCCCTTCTACAATATCCCTGACAAAGGAACAAAGGGTTCCATCTTGAAGACTTCTCAAGTGATGAGGAGCTTGCTACTTCTGAAGGGAAGGGAACAAGCATTTATTAAGAATATACGATGTGCCAGGCCCTGTGTAAGCATTTTAATAGCTATTATCTCATCTGATTTTCACAACAACCCTGGGAGGTAAGGTGTAATAACAACCCTCATTTTATAGCTGAGAAACTGAAGCAGAGGTTAAGTGACTTGCCCAGGGCTATACAACCATTAATTGTCTGGGGCTGGATTCAAACTCAGATTTTCTGTGACTCAGTAGATAGAGGGTGGGGCCTGCAATCAAGAAGACCTGAGTTCAAATCTAGCCTCAGACACTTACTAGCTATATGACCCTGAGCAAGTCATTTCACTCTGTTTGCCTCCATTTCTTCATCTTTACAATGAGCTTGAAGGGGAAATGGCAAAGCACTCCAAGATCCTTGCCAAGAAAACCCCAAACAGAGTCATAGTCAGCCACAATTGAAAAATGGCTAAAAAACAAAACAACTTTCTTGACGATAAGTTCTATTCACTGCACTACCTAGCTGCCTCCAAAGCAATCTCTTCCATTGTTAGATAGCTCTCAGCATGATATCAAAAGACCTGGGTTCATTTACTCCAGTCTTCTCATTTTAAAGATGAAGAAACCGAGTCCCAGAGACTTTAAGTGACTTATACAGAAAAGAAGGGAGAAAGGAGGAGAGGGAGGAAAGGCGAAAGTGTAAAAGACAAAGTCAAAAGAAGGAAAGAAGAAGGTGAAGGAGGGAGAGAGGGAAGGAAGGGAGAGAGGAAAGAAAGGAAGAAAGGAAGGAAGGAAAGGAAGGAAGGAAGGAAAGAAGGGAGGGAAGGAAGGAAGGAAGGAAGGAAGGAAGGAAGGAAGGAAGGAAGGAAGGAAGGAAAGAAGGAAGGAAGGAAAGAAGGAT
>NC_058131.1:317604903-317614023 GCF_016433145.1 Gracilinanus agilis
GGAGGGAAGGAAGGAAGGAAGGAAGGAAGGAAGGAAGGAAGGAAGGAAGGAAGGAAGGAAAGAAGGAAGAAAGGAAGTGGTGGTAACCTCTCTGCCACATGCAGTCTAAGCTTGAACCCACTTTCTTCTGGACTCCGAATGTACTTATATGAGAAAGTGTCACAAGATTTGGAAGAGTTGTTTTGTAGTAATTCTACCTCCATAATAGAAAGCTATTTCTAAAAGATAATTAAGGAGGCAGTTATGTGGCTCAGTAGATTGGCAGCCAGGCCCAGAGATGGAAGGTCCTGAGTTCAAATTTAACTTCAGACATTTCCTAGTTGTGTGATGCTGGGCAAGTCACTTTGCTTCCATTGCCTATCCCTTACCACTCTTCTGTTTTGGAACCAATTCATAGTATTGGTTCTAAGATGGAAGGTGAGTTAAAAAAATAAAAGTTAATTAAATCTGGCTGGCTACTTGATATCAACTGACAACGATGGGAAGATTTTGCTGGTGGGGGCTCATGAGCATTAGAAGAGTTGCAGTCCCCCTCCCAGCTTCTTAGAGTTAACCCTAGGGTTCTGAGATGAGATGTAGCAGCTTTTGCACTGGGCATCCAGCCTGCCAAATCAAGTGGGGATTGGGATAAGGACCTCAGAAGAAGTACTACACTCTTATCTCCTTACACCAGAGATAGAAGGCACCTTAGAACATAAATGGTAAGCTAGAAAGGACCTGGGAACACAGAATGGAATGTTCAAACTGCCAGGAACCTCAGAAGCTAGAATGCTACAGGTAGAAGGGATCTTAGACTCCACAGGGTTAGAAGACAGAATGTAACATTTTCTCTCATTAAATGAGAAGGCTCTTCTTCCCCGGAGCCCTGCCTTCCAGGGAGCTCCTGGGAGGAGGCCTCAGCCTCCAATTCAGCAGCAGAAAGCAGAAAGGCTGGTTTACAGTATGTGATTCCTGTCATCTGCATAACAGCCTCAGGCTGTTTTCACATCTTTATGCATTAACTCAACATGAATATATAAGAAATACTGCCTTGCTAATTCTTTTTAAAATGATAAAATTTGTCTATATTATAAAATTTAAGCCCCTGGGTTCCTGAAAGCTAAAAATATTTTAATGTCATATTTCCATGTAAATTTTGGTTTAGAATTTAATACCCTTTTAACATACATTAAAATTTTAGCATTTCTCAAGTGCCCGACTATTTTAAGGGATTAGTTGATATGAGTTGGATAAAAGGGCTGTCCGGGTGCTATAAATTAGGAAGGAAAAGTTCTGGAAGTGAAGTGAGCCAACGTTGTTGGGTTTGCATATCTGGGGAAGACAGTGGGCAGGACTTGAAGTCAGTAGCCCTGTATTCAGCTCTGATATTCCCCACTTACTAGATGACCATGAGCAAGTCATTTTCTCTCTGCCTCGGTTTCCTCATTTATAAAATGAGGAAGTATATAAAAGTTTCTCATATTGGAGAGGAATTATACTGGTCCATTTCATCCCTTGAAGCAGCATTAGGAGTGATGGGTAGAGACCGCAGAGAGGTGGATTTCAGTTAATATGAGAGAAAACTTCCTACCAATGAGAGCTATCCAGAAGTGGAATGAGCCACCTCTCAAAGTAATGATTTTCTCATCACTGGAGATGTTCAAGTAAAGGGTGGATGACCACTTGTGGTGACCATTCTTGCAGAATCGCATGTTCAGGGAGGAGTCAGGCCAACTGATCCCTCCCTCAGATCTCTTCCAATTCCAAGATTCTGTGGTTCTGGGAACATTGAATGATAGAGCATCAAATGCCAGCTCCTAGAAATTCAGAGTTTAAAGGGAAATTAGAATGTAGAAGGTAAAGAACTTTAGAATACAGAACACTCAAATTAGAAGGGAGTTTAGAAAATATGTTAGAAATGGAGGGGACTTCAACAAAGATTGTTAGAAAATTGAATGTCAGAACCAGAAGAGGCCTTAGAGCAAACTATAATAATAATAATACCCAGCATTGAAGAGACAAGATGAGGTACCAGACTTGACCTCTGAATCGGGAGGACCTGGATTCAAATTCTGCCTATGACACATACTGGTTGTACAGCTCTGGGTAAGTCACATAACTTCTCAGCCTGCCAAGCAACTTTCCAAGTCTATAATTTGCCAGGAAGTTGTCTACGTCTGCATTGGCAGACAGTTACACCATTGAGATGACATACCTGGTTTTAAAAAAATCAACAACCCATTGGCACTTATCTAATACTTAATAGTAAACAAAATGTTTTACATATGTAACTGGGCTTTCACCTAAGCCTGAGGTGTTTTGGGTGTGATTGTCTATGAGGAAGGAGAGGCTCCGGGCTGGTGGAGGGAATGCTGAACAAGATGGAACATGGAGTAGTGGTGTGGAGGGGCAGAATTGGTGTAAGAGCTCTTGGGCGCTCAGATACAAAATACAAGTGGTTCCAGACATTCTGTGGGAGAGAAAGAAAGACTTGGGAAGCTGCAGACATGTAGGAGAAGCTGGGTCCTCAGCATGTCCCTGATTTACAGCCTGCTTCCCCTAGAGATGGGGGATAGTAAATTTCCCCTTGGGAGAGATTGGGCTCCATCCCTTGGTTCCAGCTGAAATCTTAGCCTGTTCGCTCTAGTATATTCTTCTACTATATTCTCATCTTCTCCAATTTCTATTTGTTTTGTTTGTTTGGATAAATGTGTTTACTCGGCACTCCCGGTCTGTCATTGTCGTTTGTGTTACTAGTATTTGGTACCAAGGAATTCAGTTGGTTTATCTGAAACTAAGATCTAGTGAGCAGGGAAATGGCCTTTATTTTGAACCCTGCACCCTGAATGTTCGGAGGACAAAGATAGGCATGATTCTAAAAAAAGGATAATAAATTACGCAGGTATGTGCACATACATGAAACAGAGACATAATTCTAGTCTGAGTCCCCTCTTGGAGATAGATGAGAGAAGGAGCAAGCACTCAGCCATAGCTCTTCTCCAGATGCCCTCAGCCTCTCTTTAACAAAGTTGGGCCAGATTCCAAAAATAACTATTCATACCTCCAATAAGTCTAATGTAGACGACCCAAGTGGAAATGTGCATCTTATATGGATATACATTTATCTTACACATAAATGATCTCATTGGAGCCCTACAAAAATTTTGGGGGATGGGTACTGTAGATATTATTACCCCCATTTTCCAGATGAGGCTTTGAAAGTCTCGGAAAATTGTCTGTGGTGCCAGGTAGAAAAAATGTGAGTGCGGATTTAAACCCAGGTCCTCTAGCCCTCTGACCACTAAGTAGGCTGCTTCGTGGCTACGCTGTAAAGAGGGAAGGGGGCTTAGAATGCTGAATGTGAGAGCTGGAAGGGACTTAGAACATCGAACGTTCGACCCAGAAGGAGCGTTAATGACCGTCCGGTTCGTTTCGTTTTATAGATCCGGGAGCGCAGCGCTTGCCCCGGGCCACAGGACAAGTTAGCGTCCGAGCCAAGACTAGAACCCCGGTGCCCTTCCCCAAGGCCGCATTCCCCCTTCCGCAGATTTTAAGAACAAAAACGGGAGCCCACAGCCGACCCAGCAAAGCAGCTTTCCCCTAAAACCCCGGGCTTTACGAGATGCACATTTCTGATGCTGTTCACCCCAATGGAGTCCTCTTCCTAATTTGCCGGGGCAGCTCAGCTGTAAAGAAATTGACTAGGAAATAAACATACATTTACATTCTATTGGGATGCTCTGCATCTCTTGGTTGCCATGGGATTCCAAGCCGCTGAATGCGAAGGGTTCACACACACTCAAACGTGATGATCTGGGGGGTCTCTTTCTCCCGCCAAGCTGTGGTGCGAGGCCTGTCTTGACTCCCCAGCTCCTGCTCTGTAAAACCTTCTTATTAGCCCATAAAAGTGAACTCCCTGAGCTAGAATGGGGCCCCCTGTGGAGAAACAGAAGGCACCCCCTGCCCTCTTTGATTAACTCCCTGCAGCCCCAGGACACTTCACGCCTCCCCCTACAAATAGGCAGACCCAATAAACACGGAATCCAATTATGTCTGGTTTTCACTGGCATCTTTTTTTCTGCTTTTAATGGGACCCCGTGATTTCCTATCTCCTGGCAAACCCTCCCTTCCCAATACTGGTACTTCCACTTGGAAGCATCTCCTGATGCTCTGGGAGAGGGGGGGAAGACGGGGGGGGGGGGGTGAGGGAGGGAGTGGAATGAGGAGAGGAAGGAAGTGAGCGAGCAGGCGGAGTTCAGATAATAGAAATCTCAGCTAACATTTGTAGAGCTCTATAGGCATCTGCGGTGTACAGGAACAAGGACCCTGCTAGGATTCAGGACCCCGGGTTCAAATCAAGGCTCTGACATTTTACCACATGAGTAAAACAGAGACAAAGTTACCTGATCTCTCCGAGCCTCAGTTTCCTCATGTGTCAAATGGAACTGAGAATGAAGCCGTGCTGTTTTCCTCGCAGAGCTATTTTGGAGAAAATGCTTTATAAATAGTAAAGTTTTGATGACGCTGAAGTTAGACTTAGACGTATTAGAGACCCTTATAGCTACAAAGGGTTTTACTGCATTGGCACATTCAGTTTTCAGTCTCTAAGGCAGGAAGTGCAAGTAGAGGCAGCCAGGTAGGGTAGTGGTTGCTTTTTGTTGTTGTTGTTGTTGTTGTTGTTGTTGTTGTTGTTGTTGTTGTTGTTTTTAAATCAGGCAAATTCATGTCCAAATTCATTTTCAAATAGACAAATACCTTTATTCCAGTTTAGAGTAATTTCCTTCTGGGAATTAATCCTGTCCGTTGCCTGATCCTTCCCCCTCCATTTTTTAAAAATCCTGCACAAAACATGGCTTCCATCTCACTCATCACAGCTAAGGGTGATGAGGCTGGATTGGCTTTTGTCTTAGCACCAAATGAATCCCCAGAGTTCCCTTTCTTTCTTCCACCCCTTGAAAAACAGTGGGAGAAGACAACTTTCCATCTCCCAGGTCCCCTCTCCGACATATACCCATAAAGCCTCCCAATACAAGGAAAAGATTTAAAATACTTAGCAGGATTTTTGTTCATTTTTCAATTAAAATCTACTTAAAGAGATGAATATGGCCAAAGTTTTACACAATTAAAAAGAAAGGAAAACAGTTGCATTTGTTAAGAAACTTGAGTTTCTCTGGCAGGGCAAGAAGATGCAGGAAAAAGAGAGGCAGTAATCCAAATCAGTGCATTTGATGCTCATGGACATAGTTCTTAAAATAATAAATTAAATGAAAACATCTTAAATAGAAGCAGAAATTGAGTTGATGAGTGGATAGAGCACTGGGTCTTGAGTTCAAATATAGCCTCAAACATGTGTTTGAGCTAAAAAAGCTGTGTGAAAAATATTTATAGCTGAGCTTTTTGTGGTGGCAAAAAACTGGAAAACAAGGGTATGCCCTTCAATTGGGGAATGGCTGAACAAAATGTGGTATATGTTGGTGATGGAATACTATTGTGCTCAAAGGAATAATGAACTGGAGGAATTCCATGTGAACTGGAAAGACCTCCAGGAATTGATGCAGAGTGAAAGGAGCAGAGCCAGAAGAACATTGTACACAGAGACTGATACACTGTGGTAAAATAGAATGTAATGGACTTCTGTACTAGCACCAATGCAATGACCCAGGACAGTTCTGAGGGATTTATGGAAAAGAACGCTACCCACATTCAGAGGAAGTACTACAGGAGTGGAAACACAGAAGAAAAACAACTGCTTGAACACATGGGTTGAGGTGGACATGATTGGGGATGTAGACTTGAAATGACTACACCAATGCAACTATCAATAATATGGAAATATGTCTTGATTGATGACCCATGTTAAAACCAGTGGAAATGCTCATTGGCTATGGGGGGGAGTGGAAGGGGGTGAAGGGAAAGTAAAACCAAGAATCATGGAACCATGGAAAATTTTTCTAAAAAATAAAAAGAAAAATAAAGAAAAAAGAAAAATAAATAAATAAGCTGTGTGACTGGCAAATCACTTAACCTTTATTTGCCTCCATCTCCTCCTTTGTAAAACAGAGATCATAATAGCACCTAAGTCTACCTCTCAATTGTGTTGTTGTGAGGTTTAAATGAAGTAATATTTGTAAAAGGCACTTTGTTCAGTGCCTAGTACATATCACCCCCTTTGGGGGCAGGGGAAGGGTCCTAATTCCATCTTTTGCTCTGTTCTAAAGTTCCTCTCAGCTCTGCTCTTATGTTCTAAGGCTCTTTCCAGCTCTGGCATCTGTGTTCTTTGTTCTAGAATTCTATTGACAAGTCAAGGCAACAAGTATTTATTAAACACCTACTATGTGACAGGCAGGGGCAGGTAGGTGGTTCAGTGGATAGAGCACTGAGCCCAGAGTCAGGAAGACTCAAGTTCAAATCCAGCCTCAGATGCTTACCAACTGTGAGACCCTGACCAAGTCACTTAATCTCTGGTTGCTTCAATCCACTGGAAAAGGAAATGGCAAAGCACTCTAGTATCCTTGCCAAAAAAACCCATAGACAGTATTGTCTGCGGGGTCCCCAAGAGTCAGATTTGACTCAAGAGCAATAAATATGAAGGCACTGGCCTGAGCACTTTAAACATTCTGTGTTCTCATGTTCTTTCTATTTTCTATACTCTAAAATTCTATGCTCTAAGATCCTCTCTGGCTCCAATCATCTGTCTTCCATATTCTGCATTCTTTATTCGAAGATTTTTTCCTACCCTCTGTACCCATAATGTTGCGGTAGTTAGGTGATATCGTCGATAGAGCTCTGGACCTGGAATCAGGAAGAACTGAGTTCAAATCCAACTTCAGACATTTCCTGACTATGTGACTTTGGGCAAGTCACTTAACCTTGTCTATCTCAGTTTCCTCATTTATAATATGGAGATAATAATAGCACCTCCCTCCAAGGGTTTGTTGTAAGGATAAAATAATAGTCGTAAAGTACTTTACAAACCTTAAAAAACTATAAATCTTACCTATCATTCTAGGTTCTAAGTCTCTTTCCAGGTCTGGCATTCTATTTTTTTTAAACCCTTACCTTCTGTCTTAGAATTGATTCTGGATTTCGGATCTAAGGCAGAAGAATATTAATGTCTAGGAGATTGAGGTTAAGTGACTTGCCCAAAGTTACACAGCTAGGAAGTATGTGAGGCTAGATTTGAACCCAAGACTACCCATCTCCAGACCTGGCTCTCTAGCCACTGAGCCACGTAGCTGCCCCAGAATTCTATTTTTTATGTTCTAATACTCTAGGGTCCCCTTGGCTTCTAATAGCACCTGCTATATGAAACCTCTCCTAAACCTACCCCATCTCACCTACCTCATCCTTACCCACCCTCCAAAATTTGTCGTCAGTCATGCCCCACTCTTCGTGACCCCATTTGGAGTTTCCTTGGCAAAGATATTGAAGTGGCTTTCCATTTCCTTCTCATTTTACAGATGAGGAAACTGAGGCAAACTGGGTTAAATGACTTACCCAGAGTCACACAGCTAGCGTCTGAGGCCAGATTTGAATTCATGAAGACAGATCTTCCTGACTCCAAGCCCAATGCTCTCTCCACTGTGCCACCTACCTGCTCCTCCAGAATTATTTTAAATTTATTATAGGATCATGAACTTGGCATCAGATGAGTACAAGATGTTCATTTTAGAGATGAACAAACTGAGAGAGAGATCCTGCCTGGGGTCTTAGAAGGGCTTTGAATCCAGGATGTCCTGACTCCAAATCCATTATGCCAGACGACCTCCTCAATGTAGATTTTATATATACAGAAGACCCAAAGCTTAAAGCTACAGTAAGACTTTTGGGACGTTCCATCTTTCAACACATACCAACTGTTTCCCCTGAGGGGATGGAAGTTCCCTGAGGGCAAGGCTGCCTGCCTCATTTTTGTCTTGGTAGTCCCAGATCTTCCTTCCTTAGCACAATGCCCAAGATAGCTCCTGACACGGTGCTTAATAAAGAGGTGAAAACTGAGAGATTGATTAATCTGTGTAGAGCGCTCTGTTACAGAAAAAGTTCTTCTTTCATACTTTTAAAAGGGAAACTGCTTCCACTGTACCTTGCCTGAAAGGCACAAGCCCTTTCTGAGGGATAATATGCTCTGATCTTCCAGTAATTAATTATGAGCACCAATCCTGATCAGCTTGTATGTACTCTATCTTTACTGACAATCATTAACCATAATATGAAATTTATAATGTTGAGACATGAAATCCAGTGAGATGGACTGCGCTGCTTTTTAATCAGTTTTATGGGATGATATATAGCATTGATCGACAATGACGAGATACAATATGTGTTCCCGTGAATATGGTTGGGCAACCTTATTAATGCAGATTTACAAAAGACTGCTCAGTCCAGAGAGGGAAACGCAAGCAGAGGAATTGTAACAGAAGGTGAGGCCACAGATGGAAGCCACCAGCAGGGCACGGTGGATGCCCTGGAGGGCAAGGCTTGGAAGATCTCATAAGAGATGTTGTAGTTCTAAAAAGGACAGTGATGATCATGATAAATGAAAAGCATTTGTTAAGCACTTCTCTTTCAGTTGTACTCAACTCCTCATGACCCCATTTGGAGTTTCCTTCGCAAAGATTTTGGGGTGGTTCACCCCAGCTCATTTTAACAAATGAGGAAACTGAGGCAAACAGGGTTAACTGCCTGTGTGACTTGTCCAGAGTCACACAGAATGTCTGAATCCAAATTTGAACTCGGGTCATTTTTTTTTCTCCAAGCCTGGTGCTCTTATCCACTCAACTACCTAGCTTACTCATGTCAATCACCGTGCTAAGTATTGGGGATACCAATTAAAAAGCAAGGTAGTGCCTGCCCTCAAGAAACTTCCTATTCCTGGAGGTGTCTAGGAAGAAGCTGGACGATGATTTGTCAGGGCTTTTATAGAGATTTATGTATCAGGGAGAAAATTGGATCAGTTTGTTGCTAGACTAGTGAACTTACCATCACTTAGGGCCAGCTTGGCGAACCTATGGCCTGTATGCCAGAGAGGGCTGCTCCCCACCCCCTCTCTACATGCACCTAAGGACATTTCTCACATCACCTGACCCTCTGCCCAGAAGCCCAATGGGAGCATTTCCTCCCTCCCCTGTCTGGGGTAAGGCA
>NC_058131.1:317616083-317666777 GCF_016433145.1 Gracilinanus agilis
CTCCTCCTTCTTCTCTTTCTCCTCCTCCTCCTCTTCCTTCTCCTCCTCCTCCTCTTCCTTCTCCTTCTCCTTCTTCTTCTCTGTCTCTCTGTCTCTTTTTCTCTCTGTGTGTCTCTATCTGTCTCTGTGTGTCTCTCTGTCTCTGACTCTCTCTCCTGACCCTGGCTTCTTCATCATAGGGAATGAGGGGTCGGATGGTCATGAAGGTCTCTTCAAGCTCTGATATCTTACCTTATATTAGATCTTCAGCTCACAAAATTCAAGCCCTTCATATGCCAGATGAATAGACTGAGACTTTGAAAAGTTATATGCCTTGCACAAAGTCATAGAAATAGTAGAAGTGTCAGGATTCAAACCAAAGTCCTCTGATTTCCCATTCCAGGGCTCTTCCCATTGTACCAGATTGTCTTTCCATGCTCCAAAGTCCATTCCAGCTCTGCCATTATATGTTCTTCATTCTAAGATCCCTCCCAATTCTAACATTCAATATTCTTTTTCTATGTATTAAATACCTTTCAGATCTAAAATTTTATCTGTTAATATTCTACTTTTTGGTGGCCTTCCTAGCCCTAATGATCCATTTTGGGCATTCTGTGTTCCAAGATCTCTTTTACTTGAAATATTTTGTATTTTAAGATCTTTTTCAGCTCTTATAATCTCTGTTCTGAGGCCTTTTCACTTCTAACAGCCAATCACCTGGAATCTTATTGCTCCTTTATTTTGAATGAAACACTTAGCTAATGTCAACAGCATGAAAATACAATTAGTAAACTTAAAAACTGAGCTTTTATAATTGTTTTGCCACAAGTGTGCTTGATTTCGACAATCTTGCATCATACACTAGTGAGGAAAGCCCTGGAAAGGCTTCCATTTACTAAGGGCAATAATCATGGCAAAAGGTGTCACTTAGACAAATGAACAATTCTCTTCAGGAGTAGAAGCACAAATTTTCCATATTGGTCTGGAAATAAGTTATTGGACGATAAGATCACTGATTTGGAGCTGGAAGGGACCTGATGCTTTAAAGTCCAAAGTTTGGCTTATACAGACTTTGAGTGTTTCCTATAAATGCTTTCCAATTGGTATATGATTCTAGCACAATGGATGGCTCCTCTAAGGAAGATTTATGGAAAGATATGGCCCAGAATAAAATTGTAAGGATGTGATGAGATTTGCATCAATGAGAGAAAAACTTAAATTGATGAGACTCCACATTTGATGATGTACTAAGTAATTTTTGTGTAATTATTTTTAAATAATTGTCTTTATAGCTTTTTTATGTCACCTAATTTCCCAGCATGTCTCTTCTCCTAGAGAACCATTCTTTATAACAAAGAACAAAAAAGGAAATTTTTTTAAAGTTTGGAAAAACTATCCAACATATTGAAAAAAAAAATCCCTTGTCAAAGGCTATCTTCTGCACTCTTAACCTCTGCCTCTACAAAGAAGCAGAAAGAGATAGATGGCTTCTTAAATCTCTTCTTTGGGGACAGGCTTGGCTACTGTTATTTTGCAGGCTTCAATTTCAAATGTTTTGTGGTTATTCTTTTTCCCATTTACATTACTGTAATCACTGCATATCTTGTCTTCCTGGTTCTGCTTACTTCACTTTGTATCTGTTCATATAAATCTTGTACTTCACTGTAGCCATCATATTTATTGTTTTTCACAGCACAGAATTATTCCAATTACATTCATGTAACAAAACTTGTTTATCTCCTCCCCAACCAATGGGCATCTACTTTGCTTTCAATTCTTTCTATTACTAAAAGTAATGTCATAAATATTTTGATTGTATGGATCCATTCTTTTTCTGTCATTATCCACCTTGGAATTTATGCCTAGTTCACTATTCTGCCTATTCATTAATTCTGCCAAAGTTCACAATGTTTCATTATGGAGTAGAAGGACCCAGGGATCCTAAACCTATTCTAGAAGAGGCTAAACTCTGGCAGTTCCAAGAGAGAAAGGCTTTGAGCCCAGAACTAGAGACTGAATCATTGCCTGTCTTCTTAGGATCCAATCAATATAAATTTGGAGACCTGTCACCAAAAAGCTGGCCCTGGAGAGATGAATTTTTTAATATAATTCATGAAGCCAATAACTAAAGTGTGGAGGAATTCTAATCCAAATTATGGATTGAATTAAGTATCTAGAAGATACCAGGTGGCAATGGGATTTTAGTAGGTCAAGGAATGATTGTTTAGGACCAGTATCAGAAGGATCACAGGGTTTGGGAAGGCCAACGGAATAAAGCTTACAGGATACCAAATGCAATCCAAACAGGAGTTTATTTAAGGGAAGGGAAGGAACGGAAAGGAAGTTGGATAATCTATCTAAAGAATATAAATAAACCTCCCCACCAAATCTAGTTGTTAGCTTCAGAGAAATGGTATCTGCACTGCCCTTTAACTCTCTTCCTAGAAGTTCCAGTTCCTACAATAAATACACTTCACTAACCCAAATCCCCCTTTAGATGGTGATAGAGATGTTAAGGTTGGAAGGTAAGCAGGAACAGGGCTCAGGGAAAGGTTCTTACTGACAGATGCTTTTTAGGTGCCTCAAGCAGCTCTGTTGGAATATCTCTCAGCCAGCAGCAACAGGATACACAGGAACAAGTTGTTGGTAAGATGGATCAGAAGGACAGCCACAGGAGAGAGAATAGTCAAACTTATAAGATCCACCCAAGGAGATAAGACACACTCAACCTCCAGCTTCAACTGTCTCCTAGAAGTTCTTTCACTTCTCTAGAATTCTGGAACCTTCCTGCTTCTGCTTTTCCAGTGGCTCCTGCTCTAGCTCTTTCCTTTTAACAGGATGGGGAAACCACCCATCTTGATGAAAGCAAGAATCCTTAAATTGCAGAATCAAAATCTCACAGATAGAAGGAAACTTCCAGAGACCATCTGGTGATAGATAGCATATTATATTGGACTTGAAATTAGGAAGCCCGTGGCAAGAACCATGACATAGCCACCTCAGCAATGGACTCATGCCAGGCCCCAGTATTCCTTCCTCTGGAGCATGCAGCCGGCTATACCCACTAGGAAATGTTTGACTAGATGGAAGTGCCAACCTCTGCCCTCTCTCAAGTAAAGATTTTTGTTTTATGCCCCAGGAAAAGGTCTGGAGCTTTCTAGCAAGTTAAGTACAACGCAACCCATTAGAATACTGACAGAGTGTATACATAATGTACAAGACATCCCAAAAGTCTCACACGCATATTTTATATTATACACGGTATCCCATAAGTCGAGGTGGGGCGGTGGGCACATGGATAAAACACTAGTCTGGATGTCAGGAAAACTTTCAAATGAGTTCAAATCCAGCTTCGGACTCTAGCTAGCTGTGTGACCCTGAGAAAATTGCTTGACCCTGTTTGCCTCAGTTTCCTCTTCTGTAAAATAAGCTAGAGAAGGAAATGACGAATCACTCCGGTATCTTTGCCAAGGAAACCCATCCCAAATGGGGTCACGATGGAAAGGACCGAACAACAATATCCCATAAGTCTTAGGCTGCTTTATCAGTGAGATGAAGACTTTTGGAATACCGTGGGTATCTGCGTTTCCCTCTCTAAGAGATTGCATTCTGGGGGTGCCTTCCGTGTTCAGGAACGGTGTGTGTTCAGCCCAGTACAGTACATTTAAAAAACACCAATGTGTCTCTTTTCTTTGTTCTCTCCCCATCTCACCGCATCCTCCCTTCCCCCATCCCGGCCGCCTATCGGCTTCGGCTTTTGGTCTTGCACACGCACACACGTTCACCTTCGAGCACACAACTCCTTCCTACACACATTCTCAGGGCCACCCTGACGCGTCCACGCTGGCGCGAGCTCGCGTAGGTCAGCCGCTCCCCTACAAACACGGACTGGGAAAGCGCGCCGGTCAGACAAAGGAGAGGAGCGATCTCCCCGTCACCTCGGCGAAGCCGACTCGGTGGAAGGGTCTCGAAGCCAGGCCCCTTGAAAGCCCAGCTCCCCACCCAGAGCCGGACAGCTGGTAAGCATATTGGTGAACATTACCCTGTCACATCCGATTTGCAAACACGCTTCCACGAGAGACTCACAGGAGGGTCGAGTGGGCTTCTTTTTCAGGTCAGAGATTATTTCCGAGACAGCCTCCAATTCCTCCAAGAGGAAAGCTAACGGCGCTGTGGTTCTCGGCGCTCCCTTCCTGGACCAGGACCATATTTCTGAGAAAGCCCGTCATGGCTCCGTTTACACTGTGCTTTTCATTAGAAAGCGCTCCCCATATGTTCTCACAGTGGAGCCCCGCAACAGCCCTCCAAGGCAAATAGTGACCGGAATGGCGTCCCCGTTTTTACATAAAAAGAAATTGAAGCCCCGGAGAGGGAAACAATCTGTCCAAGGTCATGCAGGCAAAGACTCAAACCCAGATCCTTTGATTCCTGATGAAAGGATTTTCTCTTCTAATATAGTATTGCACACAATTCAATTCAAACAGCATCTATTAGGCATCTCTTATGCATGCAGTCCTCCCCGCAACTAGTCTTCTTAATACTTTTCAAGGGAAAGGGATTAAAAGTTAATGTGATACATGTTAAAACCAGTGGAAATGCGTGTTGGCTGGGGGGGGGGAGGGCGAAGGAGGGGTGAAGGGGAAAGTAAAAACATGAATCATATTAAAAAAAAAAACAATACACCGAAGTACAAGGGTTAAAAAAAAAACATGAATCATGGAACCATGGAAAATGTTTCTAAAAAATAAAATTTAAAATGCAAAAAAATAAAAAAGTTAATGTGTTAACAGGCAAGCAGGTGCATCATGGGACTGAGAGCCAGGCCTTGAGATGGGAGATCTTGGTTTCAAATTTGACCTCAGACACTTCCTTGCTGTGTGACCCTGGACAAGTCACTTAACCCCCATTGCCCAGCACTTACCCCTCTTCTGCCTTGGAACCAATACACAATACTGATTAAACCCTTACCTCCCATCTTAGAATAAATACCATGTATTGTTCCATATAGAGGTAAAAGTTGTTTGGTTTTTTTTGAAGTTAATGTGATAGATAATACGGCTCTCTCTTATTGAGAATAGGCAATATTTCACTTATGGAAT
Source organism: Gracilinanus agilis (assembly GCF_016433145.1). Taxonomy (NCBI): domain Eukaryota; kingdom Metazoa; phylum Chordata; class Mammalia; order Didelphimorphia; family Didelphidae; genus Gracilinanus; species Gracilinanus agilis. The sequence continues at coordinate 317,621,162 of NC_058131.1, forward strand.
AGCCTCTTTGAACCTCCATTTCCCCATCTGTGAAATGAGGAGGTTGGATCTTTAAGGGCCCTTCCAACTCTCGTTATCTGTGATTTGAAGACCCTAAATAGAAAATTCAAACACTATTCCATCTACACCCATATGAGTCTAGGGAAACGTCTGCTGACCATCTGACTATTCAGAATGGATTCTTGTGGCTTTTAGGTGGAAAAGAAAGCAAATAAGCATTTATATAGCACCTACTATGTGTCAGACTCTGCGCTGAGCATTTTACAATTTTATCTCATCTGGTCCTCACGAGAGCCCTACAAAGTAAGTGTATTTATGATCCCCATTTGAGGAAATGAAGGTAAATAGAAGTGAAATGGCTTGCCCAGGATCACACAGCTGGGGTCTGAGGCCAGATTGTGAATTCAGGTCTTCCTGAATCAAGACTCAACGCTCTATCTATTGTACCACCAACTACTTATTGTGGTAGCCAAAGAACTGGGCAAAAAAAAGTATTTATCCATTGTTGGGAGAATGACTGAATAAATTGTGGTTGTTCAGGTGTGTCTGATGTAGTGACCCCATTTGGAGTTTTCTTGGCTGAGATACTGGAGCAGTTTGCCATTTCTTTCTCCAGCTCATTTGACAGATGAGGAAACTGAGGCAAACAGGGTAAAGTGACTTGCCTAAGGTCACACAGCAAGTAAGTGTCTGAGGTCATATTTGTTGGGGGGTTTTGGGGGGGTTGTAAAAATTTTTTCTGTGGTTACATGATTCATGCTCTTACTCTCCCCGCCCCCCACTGTAGTAAACACACATTTCCACTGGTTTCTTCATGTGTCATTGATCAAGACCTATTTCCACATTATTGATAGTTGCACTGGGGTAGTCGTTTAGAATCTACATCCCCAACCATGTCCGCATCAACCCATGTGTTCAAGCAGTTGTTTTTCTTCTGTTTTCCACTCCTGTAGTTCTTCCTCTGAATGTGGGTAGGGTTCTTTTCCATAAGTCCCTCTGAGGTCATATTTGAACTCAGGTCTTCCTGACTCCAGGCTTGTGCTCTCTCCATTTCCTCTTCCCTGCCAGGTGTGTGTGTGCTCTCTTCCAAAGGAGTGTAAGGAAATTTAGGACTCTAGTTTGTACTTTTAATAATTAAACATTAATAACTTATTTTAAAGCAAAACAACCTCTATCATTGCAATGTAAGAAAATGACAAATACAAAGAATTCAGAGAATTATGGGAATACTCATTTGAACTGTGACCAGTATAAATGTTTACAACAATGTAAATAAAAAGAACAATAAAAGAAAAGAAAATACTACTTAGTTATACTGACCAGGCTTTGGCCTCTAAGAAAAGACAAGAAAATGCACTTTTGTTCCTTCACTGGAGAGGTGGGGGCCTATGGCTGTGGAATGTTACATATGCTGTCAAAGGCAGTCAATGTGTTAGGTGGTTTGCTAGACAGTTTCTTTTTTTAATATTTAAAAAAATTTTAGGGGGCATCTGGGTGGTTCAGTGGATTTAGAGCCAGGCACAGGGATGGAAGGTTCTGGGTTCAAATCTGGTCTCAGACACTTCTTAGCTGTGTGACTCTGGGCAAGTCACTTAACCCCCACTGCCTAGTCCTTACCACTTCTGCCTTAGAATCAATACACAGTACTGATCCTAGGATCGAAGTTAAGGGTTTAAAAAAATTAATTTTAAAATACTTGTTACAAGGAAAAACTTGGTAGGCTTGCACCTAGGACTCCCTGGTTTTAGAACTATATCTAACCATCATCCCACACTGCTTCTTCGTGGGGAGAATGTATTAAAATATCATAATAATCGTTCCCATTGCTAGAGCTGTGCAGTTTACAAAGTGCTTTTCACCTGACACCTCTATGAGGAAGATACTGAAAGTATTTCTGGGGCAGCTGGGTAGCATAGTAGATAAAGAGCCAGGCCTGGAAACAGGAGGTCCTGGGTTCAAATCTGGCCTCAGATACCCCCTAGCTGTGGGATCCTGGGCAAGTCACTTAACCCCAATGCCTCGCTCCTCCTGCTCTTCTGCCTTAGAATCAATACTTTAGGGTCATTCTAAAACAGAAGGGAAGGGTTTTGAAAATCAAATCAAATCTTTCTATCTCCACTTCATAGATAAGAAAATAGGTTCAAAGTGTTCTATCTGCAGCCACATTGCTAGTAAATAACAAAGCCAGAACCCAAACCTAGATATTCCAACTTCCACTCTATAACTTGCTACTACAGTAAATAGGACGGTACACTTGCAGTCAGGAAGACATGAGTTCAAATGCAGCCTCAGAAACTTACTAGCTCTGTGACCCTAGGCAAGTCACTTAATTTCTGTTTGCCTCAGTCTCTCCATCTACCAAATGGGGATAGTGACAGCACTTCAAACTCTAACATCTATTCTTGTATCACATATCCTAAGGTTCTTTCCATCTCTGAAAGTCTTTGTTCTAACATTCTATGTTCCAAGGTCCTTTTCAATAGCATCCTTGCCTGAAAATTTTTCTAAGAACATAAACTATGGAAGAAGAGGCTGTAGAATCTTGAATTGGAATCGAACAGATTACAGTAAGCAATTCATTTAATCTCCCCAGGCCCCGTTTCCTCAGTTGTTAAATGAAAGCGTTAGACTAGATGCCCTCTCTGGTTCTTTCCAGTCCTAAATCTATGCTCCTCTACTCCTACTTATTGACCGTGGGACCTTGGAAAGAGCCCTTTCCTTTGCTAGCTCCGATGGCTGAAGTCTCTTCCAGTTGGAACATTCTATGCTCAGAAGCCCCTTCTAGCTCTAATATTCTGTAATCTATAGCAGTGGTATTCATCTCAAACAGAAAAAGGGGCCACTAATCCATCGATAAAGTTCACTTGCAGGTTGCATTTTTGACTTCGTTTTAAAATATAAAATTTGTATTTTATTGTGGTTTTTGTTTATTTTGTTAAATATTTCCCATCTGCATTTTATTTTTCCTCAGGCCACATTCAGCAGTGTTGTGGACTGCATTTAGCCCCACAGGGCACTAGTTTGACACCTCTATATTCCCTAAGAGGTAGTATAGGGGAAATATCTTGGATCAGAAGTCCAAGAACCTGGATTCAAATCTTCCTTCTGACATTTACTACCCATGTGACCTAGCATAAATTACCTCCTCTCTCAGACTCAGTTTTATTTTATTTAAATTGGGGTTAAGTGACTTGTCCAAGAAGACACTGAGGCCAGATTTGAACCCAAGACCTTCTATCCCCAGACCTGGCTCTCTATCCATTGAGTCACCTAGCTGCCCCCCAGTTCCCTTATTTTAAAATGAAAGGGTTGGAATAAATGACCTCTGTGAGTTTTCTTCCATCTCTCTAGCGATTCTCCACGCTCCAAAGTCCATCCCAGTTCTGACTTTTTTGTTCTTAGGTACCTCCCGGCTCAGATAATGCCAACCTTGTGTCAGTGGGGAGGGTTTCAGACTCTGCTAACTGCACAGGCTGGAGGAGAGCCCACACACCCATGGCTGGGTTTAATGGACACAGAGGCCTCGGCGACATTACCAGCCCAGGAAGCAGGGGAAATCTCCTCTCAGCCTCCTCGGGGCCCCTGAGCAGCTGGTAAGCTCTGCCTTGCCCTTCCTTTGGAACAGTCGGCCTGGGCAGGTGCGGTTCTGCATCACTAGTGAGCATCAGTAGTACTAATGAATTCAGCGCAGGGCCCCGGTGGGAATGGTCCTCCCCTCCGCTGGCTGGCACAGGAATTATTGATGTAGTCAGGAGTGGACAGCAGGCAGGGTGGGTTCGCCTGCGGGTAACAGCAAGGGAAGGTCTGTCTCATTGCTAAGCCTGTGATGAAAAATGGAAAGGCCGCTTCAGAGCTTCACTCCAGGCCGCCCGCCGTGAGGCTGCCGGAGCCTGGCACACAAGGGCGTCTTTTACGTGATGGCCGGAAATTGTTCGTTTTTCTGGGTCATGTTTATGGAAGCCGGCTAATTTATGGATTTATTTACACCCTGTACTTATCCTCATTCCCCATCGTGAGGAATAGAGATTCACAAAGCATGAAGAAGATTTGATTTGCATTAACCTGGACTAATGGCGTAGAGAGTGTGTGTCCTGCTCTGTGGAACGAAGAGAAGTAGGAAGCCCTGGAGCCAAGGTCTCCCCACGTCCAACCCCCCTACTATGACTCTTCTGCAAATCAATAATTCCTCCAGCCTCAGTTTTTCTGCCTTTCAAGTGGCCTGTTACTTTCACTAAGAAATGACCCAAAAGTCTACAGTCGTGGACACAAAGATGTCGCTGCTAGGCATATACCCCACCACGAAAGTCAATGACAAAAAAATGAATGCCATACACTAGGAAAAAAATTAAATCAGCCCCGTTTTGTAGCAGCAAACTGGAAACAAATCAGATAGCTAAAAACTGGGGAATGACTAAGCAAACTGTGATTCATAAGTACAACGGAACATCATTGTATCACACAAAATTATAATTATATAGTGTACAAAGAAGCAGTGGAACAAGTTGTGATACATGATTGTAATGGAATTGTGCTCTGAGAAATGATGAAGGAAATGGTGTGGTTTTAGAAAAACCTGCAAAGATTTATATGAACTGATTCAAAGTGAAGTGAGCAAAAACAGAACATTATACACAGTAATAGCAATACTGTAACAATGATGAATCGGGAAAGACTTAGCTTCTCTGATCAAGACAATGATCTATGATAATTCCAAAGAATCTATGATGGAAAATGCTATTCACACTCCTGAGAGTTCTGAGTGTGGATTGAAACACTTCTTTTCCTTTTTCTTTTTTGGGGGAATGTGACTAATGGAGAAATATATTTTACATGTTTCATATGCATAATGAATAATGCATTTCTTTCTTTTTCAAAGAATGGAGAGAGGGAAAGAATTTGATGTTGAAAATAAATATTTTTAAATCAGCAAATGCCATCCAAAAACATATGAAGAAGCATAAGAAGACAATAAGTTAGCAATATGGTGTAAGTAGAACCAGGAAAAAAATATTCACAGTAAAATTCAACAATATAAATGGAAATTTTTTTAATATCATGTAATGAGAAGAAGAGATATAAGAATGTGCCTCCTAATTTTTTGCAGAGGTGAGGCAGCATAGGTGTGGAACACTGTATATAATGTCAGATCTGGTTAGTATATTCCCTAATTTCTCTGAACTGCCTTATAGACATTACTTTTTTATTCTTTGTTATATGACCTGATTATCCATGGAGTGGCAGGGGAGGTGGTTAGATGGGAGACTATTGTGAAATAAAGGTGATATAAAAATTATATATAAAAGTTTAAATGGTCCATGACACACACGCAGAGTATTTTGATATGATTAATGATTGATCATTAATAATTAATCATGATTAATCAAAGTTACTAGTTAAACAATAATTAGTATGTACTTTCAGAAACAAGTCATTTCTTTGCAATTAGATGTGATATTTTCATCATTAACTACCTTGGTATTTTATATATACTCTTGTGTACTTACTAGATTTTATTATGTATTAAATTTGCGTGTGTGCATACATTATTGCTTCTACTTTAAGCTCCTTGAGGGTATGGACTATGTCTTAGAGATGCACAGAATAGCAGAGTAAGGATTGTGGAAAAGAACATTGGACTTAAAAAAAAAAAAAGCCCTTACCTTCCATATTGATTCTAAGGCAGAAGAGTGGTAAGGATTAGGCAATGGAGGTTAAATGACTTACCCAAGGTCACACAGCTAGGAAGTGTCTGAGGCCAGATTTGAACCTAGGACTTCCCATCTCTAGGCCTGGTTCTCAATCCACTGAGCCACCCAGCTGCCCCCAGAACATTAGACTTTGAATCAAAAGATCTTGTTTCTAATCCCTTCTAGGCTACCGTGTTACCTTGGCCAAGCTATGTCGCCTCTCCAGGCTTCAGATTCCTCATCTATATAGTGATGAGGTTGGATCACGTAAGTCTATGAGAGGTCAGAGCCAGAAGGAGCCTTGTTATTCACAGTGTTAGAGCTAGAAGAGACTTAGAATCATCTAGTCCTGTTCCTTGTTTTACATGAAAGGGAAAGTGACTTGCCTTGTCTTTCAGCTTTCAGGTGACAGAGTCAAGACTTAAAACGCAGCAGATCTTGTGAATGAATGAATATGATGTCAGGCCATCACATTCACTATTGTCACAATGCCACTATTGATATTCCCAAATGGGTTTCTAATTTCACTGGTACGGGAGGTCCCTCCAGTGATACAGATTGCAGCACACTCATGAGTCCACCTCCTATGATAAAATTTTTATAGGGTGAGTCCAGTCAATATGGAAAAGGCCTTTTTTTTTCTTGACATTCTGAGGATACCAATGGAGCACATGGAGAAGGAGGAAGAGAATCTTCCTTTTTTAACAAATGAGGCAATAAACAAAATACAAAAATAATAAAAGCAAATTTGTTTTTTTAAACCCTCACCTTCCACATTAGAATCAATACTGTGTATTGGTTCCAAGGCAGAAGAGTGGTAAGGGCTAAGCAATGGGGGTTAAGTGACTTGCCCAGGGTCACACAGCTGGGAAGTATCTGAGATCAGATTTGAACACAGGACCGCCGGTTTCTGGGACTGGCTCTCAATCTGCTGAGCCACCCAGCTGCCCCCAATAGAAGCAAATTTAAATTAGTATTGTCTTTCTCATGTTTATGCTATTGAGATTTATTTAAAACAATTATTTGGATGAAGGCATAGCTGACACATTTATCAGTTTTGCAGATAGCATGAAAACAAGAGAACTTTGGACCAATGAATCAGGATTAAATTCAAAGATCTTTGCAGGTTGAAACTTTCAGGTCTATAACCCCTTGGAGAGGTTGTCAAAGCATGATGGGCTTTAACGAGCCAAGAGGATCAGATAATACCCATAGTAGATAAGCCTTGAGAGAAAGGGTGACCAGAATGACCCACTAAGATCAAGACCAAAGGTTCACTGGGAAAGATGAATCCAGATGACTAAGAAAAGTGTTGGAGTACTAGTCAAAGCCAGGTGGGGGGCCAAGGAGCCTGGGGGGCCAGTACTGAATAAATTTGGCTGCCCTGTTGAGGATAGAACCACCTGACACACCAATGAATAAATCTCTCATGAAAAGTTGCTGTCCAAGGTAGTAAGTGATAACACTAGGCTTGCCCCCTCTTTGATTAGCTTTAGGTCTGACAGAAAGGAAGTGCTAAAACTAAATATGAAGTTTAACCAGATGAAAGTTCTAAACTTAGGTGCAAAAAAAAAAATCAGATCACAAGTGCAGGAAAGGGGAAACCTGGTATAACAGCAGTAAGTCTTAGTGGCCATCAAATTCATAAGTGCCAGCATTGTTCCCAAAGTGTTACCAAAGCCAATTTGATATTAGACTGCTTAGAAGAGATACAGAACCAGAGAGATGATGGTCCCACTGCCCTGTGCCCTAGTCAGATCACATCTGAAAGGATAACTTACAGGGATGTTTACTACTTTCAACTTGTTTCAACTCTAGAAGGACATGGACAAGTTAGAGTATGTCCAGAGAAGGAAACCAAGATGATGAGAGGTCTCAAGGCAATACCATTAAGAGACTAATTAAATGAATTAGATTTGTTTAGCCTAGAGTAAGGGAGGTTCGCTGCCTTCAGGTGTTTGAAGGACAGTCATAAAGAAGAGAAATTCAATTTGTTCTGTCCAGAATGAAGAACTAGGACCAACCAAGTAAGGGGAAGAAGAGAGAAGGGACAGAGAATCAGAGAGAAATGAATTTTAATTCAACACAAAAAGAAGCTTCCTAACAAAGAAGCAGTGTAGTATAGTGCAAAGAGCCCTGGATCCAGAAACAGGAGATCTGGGTTTGAATCTTGGCTTCAACACTTGCTAGCTTTGTGGTTCTTCCTAAGCCTCTTCCCCTCCATGAACCTCAGTTTCTTCATCTGTAAAATGGGGACAATACTACTTACTTCTTGGGTTTGTTGTAAGGAAGAGGATTTGTATAGCTCAAGTACAATACAAATATGAGGTGTTGTTATTGTTGGTAGTAACAATCGGAACTGCCTCCCAATGACTGTCTCAGTAGGTAAGTGAGCGTCCTGACTTTGGAGATGTTCAGAGCCTGGGTGGCCATCTGTCACAAATTTTTGGTGAATGTTCTATCACTATCTGGGAGAAGGGAAAACTAGACACTCTCTGAGGTCCATCCCAGCATTCAGATTCTGATTGTCTTCTACAACTCTATGATAACAATAGCTTTGGACCAAACAAAGGCTCTGCGATCGAGGTGGAGGGGATCAGTGTTGACAAGACTTCCCCATTAGTATGAAGCTGAGAACACAACTCCTCCCCAAGCTTGTGAATGTACCTAATTCAGTGATAACAGGAGGTGTTATTTGCATATTTTAGAGCCGAGCCAGACTGATTATTGTTTCAATTTATTTGTGTAGGAAATGAAGCATGGAAATAGAGCTGAGGGACTGGAAGTGGGCTTCTCCCCAGGGAAGCTGGTTGTTGCTCTGTCTTGGGACACATTTCAGAGAGTTATAGAATTGCAGCCTTAGAGATAGCAGGGAAAGAGTCTTGGTTTTGGAATCCAAATACCTGAATTCAAATCCAAATTCTGCTAGTCGGTAGTTTGGGGATCAGATCAAATCCTTCCCCCTCACTAAACCTCACTTTTCTCATCTGTTAAATGGGAGTGATAATCCTTATACCATCCATCTCTCAGGGATATTATAAGGAGTATGTAATATAATTGATGTAAAACATTTTATAAGCCACAGACACTATTATTAAAGGATTCCAAAGATTTCTTTTGCCCAATCCGCACTCAAATCATGAAGTCCCCAAAAGTGGTCTCTCTATGCCACACACAAGGAGAATTTCCTGACATTGGGATAGTAGCAGAGAATTTTCATATACCAAATGATAAAAGAAATCTAGGGTCATAGAAAATCAGAGGGGGAAAGGATCTTAGAAATCATTTTGTCCAACTCTTCCATTTTACAGATGAAGAAAATTAAGTTCAGAGAGATAAAGAGTTCATATGAACCCCAGTTCATATGAAGTGACGAAGCCAAGATCTGACATCCTACGCATTTTCTACTATATTCCCACTCCTCAAATTTAAACAACAGAGCCATCTTCAGCATGTATTCATTCATTCCACAAGCATTTAAGTGCCTGCTATGTGTTAGGCATTGTGCCTAGTGGTGGGGATACAAAAATAAAAACCTAACAGTCCTTACCCTCCAAGAGTTTACAATCTATTTGGGAACAGGAGAATTGGAATAGGGACGGAATGGCCTGGAAGGTGAGATAGAAAAGCAGCAAAGATTCGGTTTAATATAGGAAGGGAATAGGAGGTATGGTAGGTACCTGCAAATTACATTCTTTTTTTAAAACCCTTAACTTTCATCCTAGAATCAATACTATGTATTAGTTCTAAGGCAAAGAGTGTTAAGGGTTAGGAAATGGGGTTAAGTGACTTGCCCAGGGTCACACAGCTAAGAAGTGTCTGAGGTCAGATTTGTACCCAGGGCTTCCTGTCTCTAGGCCTGATTCTCAATCTATTGAACCATCTACCTCCTCTCTGCAATTTACATTCAACTAAACCAGGGCTCTAGTACACACACACAGACACACAGACACACACACAGACACACACACCTTTCAAACATGTATATATTTCAAAAACTTTTTCTAAATCTGTGATGTCATCTACATAGATCCTTCCTCCACAGCAATTTACAATGTTTAAAATACTGGACCTGAAGACAGAAAGACCTGAGTTCAAAACCTGCCTCAGTGATTTATTAGCTGTGACCCTAAGCAAGTCACTTGACTCTCTCAACCTCAATTTCTTTATCTGTAAAATGGGAATAATAATAGCATCTATCTTCCAAGTTGTTGTGAGATCAAACAAGATAATATATATAAAACACTTTGAAAACTTTAATGTTCTGTAGATACTAGTTGTTATCATTATTGCTACTACCTATATCAGTGGTTCCCAAACGTTTTTGGCCTACCATCCCCTTTCCAGAAAAAATATTACTTAGCGTGCCCTGGAAATTATGAAACTATTTATTGAACTCAGAATAGAATTTAATACAAAAATAGTGTGGCCATCACCACTTTCCTGGATCACTGCAGCACCTACCAGGGGGTGGTAGCATTCACTTTGGCAATCACTGACCTACATGAACTTAGGCAGATTGTCTAACTTTTCTGGAGGCTCGGTTTCTTCATCTGTTAAATGAGAGGTTTGTTCTCTAGTATCATTTTTAGCTCTAAATTACATAAACTATAAACCCTGAGCTCTCCGCCCCTTGGTAAATAATTACCATGAGATGCTATGGCCAAAGACCTTTCATTGGTGAATGAATAAATGAATGAATAATTAAAAAACATTAAGTGCTTAATATGTACTAGGCACTGTACTAAGCACTGATGATCCAAATACAAACAAGAAAGTTCCTAACCTCAAGGAGCCTCCATTCTTTTTTAAATTAAACCCTTACCTTTCCTCTTAGAATCAATAGTATGTATTGGTCTCAAGACAGAAGAGTGGTAAGAACTAGGCAATGGGGGTTAAGTGACTTTCCCAGGGTCATACAGCTGGGAAGTGCCTGAGACCAGATTTGAACCCAGGACCTCCCATCTCTAGGTTTAGCTCTCAATCCACTGAGCTACCCAGCTGCCCCCAGATATAGCTATTTTTAAATGATCACCATCCTCTGTATCATCGTTATTGCTAATATTGTTACCAGTGCCGCATTCTTTTGCATAGATCCAGACTTTGACATTTGCCCAAGCTCTCATTGGTCCCCTCAGCTCTGATGCCCCAAGCATTGCTGCACTTAGGAGCCTTCCCCAGCATGGTAGGAAACATGGCTCTTCTGTGAGTTTGCCCCTTCAATTGTTTGCCTAAGTCACCAACCAGCAGCAAAACTGGGACTCGGCTAACTTCTTGAGTGGCTGTTCAGACTAATACAGAACCCTATCATCCCAGGATTTCAGAGATGAAAAAGAACTGTAGCAACCATCTAATCCAACCTACACTTGACAGATAACCCAGACTATGAGATCCACAATAAGTGGTTGTCCAGCCAGTGCTTGAAGACCTTCAGTGAGAGGGAACCCATGATGTCAGAGGCAGTACATTCCATTTAACGAGCTTTCATCGTTAGGAAGTTTTCCTTCACATTGTCTAAATTTGCTCTTTTGGAATAGTTTCCATCCAGTGCTCCTAAGTCAGCCCTCTGAGGCCAAATAGTAATGTGGTACAGAAAAACCACTGAAGGAGTAGCTAGGTCTTTCGTTGAATAGAGAGCCAGGTCTAGAAACAGGAGGTCTTGGGTTCAAATCTGGACTCAGAAACTTCCTAGTTTTGTGACCCTGGACAAATCACCTAACCCCCACATTGCCTAACCCTTACCGCTCTTCTGCCTCGGAACCAAAACACAGTATTGATCCTAAAACAGAAGGTAAGGGCTATTTAAAAAGAAAAGAAACACTGAATCAGAGGATCTGGATTCAAATCTTACTTATATGACCCTGGGCAAGTCTGTTAACCTCCTTGGACCTCAATTTCCATTTCTATAAAATGAGGGGTTTGGACTTTTGATTCTCTAAATCTGTGAGTCTATGCCAGAAAATTCTAATTCTTCTTCCATATGGAAGGCTTTCAAATACTTGCAGACAGTTATCTTGCCCTATCCCACCCTCATCTTCTCTAATAGATATATTAGCTAGGTAATTATTATTTAATTACGTATATAAATATAAAATAATAATTAGCTAACAATAGTGTTCACTATGTTCCATATGTTCTTCGCCCTTAGGAATCCCAAGGAATGTCTTTTTTTAAACAGGATTCAGTTAAGAAATGAAGGGGATAGGGGTTCATTTGCTGTGTACATGTTCCCTATGATATAGAGATGGGGAGGGGTGGATAGCTCTTAACTATTTTAAGAGCTAAACGCATTACAATTATTTTCTTATTTGAGCCTCATAACAACCCTGGGAGGTAGGTGCTATTATCACTCCCATTTTACAGATGAGGAAACTGAGACAAACAGCAGTTAAGTGACTTGCCTAGAAGGCACACAGCTAGTAAAAGCCTAAATTTGAACTCAGATCTTCATGACATCAAATCCACTCAATTCCTCAACCAGTCCTCCTGTGGCACAAACTTGAGGTCCTTTCCTATCTGGATGTCCTTCTGGAAACTCTTCAACCTACCGATGCCCTTCCTAAAATGCAGAGCCCAAAACAGACTCCAATATTCTAGGGCAGAATACAGCAGGCTCATCATCTCCTAATTCCAAGAAGCCATGACTCTTGAGGTAGCCCAATCAATCGCTCGATCAAAAAGCAAACCGTTGAAAGAGATACTGTAGAAAGAGAACCAACGAGCTTTGGCAACTAGATGGCTGGGGTGGGAGAGTTAGAAAGATGGTAGTACTCCCAAGCAAAATAAGAGCCTTTGAAAGAAAGGTGGCTTTAAGAGGGACAATAAAGCATTCAATCTGGGGCTGTTGCAATTAAAATTATCTCAAGAGACTGATTTTGGGGTAAGAATATAAGTTTATCGATTATATCAGGTTTATTGGTCAGGCCAGCATCATAACCGATAAAGCAATCTAAGTCTCCAATAGCTCTCAAGTGACCGGGGATGACTCAAGCTGGGTCATGCAGCTTAATAAATAGATTTTTAGGATCTCGTTATTCAGTTCCAGCCTTGACCATGCCAAGACATCTTTAATTGGTGATAACTAATTAAGTTATCCACCCTTCTACATACCTGCATCGTGGAGAATACATACACAGCAAATGAACCTTTGTCCCCTTCATTTCTTAATCGAATTCTCTTAAAAAGGAAGACATTTCTTGGGATTCCTAAGGGCAAAGACCATGCAAAAAGCAACAGCCCAGATGGTATCTCTGACCCAAATCCAAGTCACAGGAATACACAGTCATTCTCCCTAAATAGAGGAGTCAACACAGTACATAAAAAGTCAATTCTCACAGCAGTTTGAAATGCCCATTGGTGGTCCAGTTGGAAATGTAGGCCTGGAGATCAGAAGAGAGATCAGAGCTGGATGTATAGACCTAGGCATCACCTGTGTAGAGACTGTAACTGAACCCAATGGGAACTAAGATTTCACTCGTTTTTGGAGAGACTACCACAACACATTGCTGATTGATACTGAACTTCGAGTCAATCATCATCCTCAAATCTTTTTCAGAAAAAATGGCGACTGGCCATTCGTCCAGCATCTTACGCTGATGCATTTTTCAACCCCAGTGTAATAATCATCCCTATACATTACCCCTCACTTCTTAATATACTTTGTGGCCAAGTTCTGATGTGTATCAATTCCCAAGAGAAAGTTCTCAGTGAATGGCAAAGGGGCAGAAGCCCAACTCGGTAGAGATGTGTCCATTGTGGTTGATGGCCAAGCACAAACCAAACACAGCTTGGCCTTCACCTACAGACTGTCCCTCGGAGTGGACCGGGCCAGAGGTGATGGAGAGACTGGGAACCCCATGAACTGTAACTGGGCCCTGCTACTGACTCACTGTATGGCCTTCAGGGCAATTCATTTAACCTCCTTGCATCTCTGTTTTCTCTTAGGGACCATAACAGCCAACTACCTCACAGGGATGTTGTCAGAATTAATTAATGCGTGTAAATCACTTTGAGATCCCTGGATGGAGGCTCTCTGGAAATGCAAAGTATTATTTATTATCAGTGAGGGATTTATTTGCTTGCAAATCGACTGGGTTGAGGGGAACAGGAAGGATGAGACAAAGGACAAGGGATCCAAGCTGTGCATTTCCAGACCAGTCAGGGTTAGAGAGACTTCCCAGAAACTGTTCTAACCCTCTCACCTCCTGGGGACATATTGGGAATCTTTCCAAGTCAGTGCCCTCCCTCCCACCCAGGGAGTGTTACTAGCTAGGCTTGTCTGAAGGCAATGCTTAAGTTGGGGGGGGGGGGAATCCTATCATCCCGGGAGTCCAAATACCCGAGTTCTAGTCTCACCTCCACCATTAACCCACTGTGTGAGTTTGGGCAAATTACTCCAATCAATCAATTATTTCCCCTCTCTAGACCACAAATGTTTCTTTCTTTCTTTTTTTTTTTAACTGAGGAAGCCTAGGTGACTCCTGTGTACCTTCCCATCTCTAACATCTCATGTTCTATGATCCAAGATACATGTCTTAAAGTCCCTTCCAGCTCTAATATTCAATATTCTTTTGTTCTGCGGTTTCTACCGTCTCTAACAGTCTGTGCTCTGACATTCTCTGTCTTCAGGGCCTTTCTTGCTCTGACATTCTCTGTTCTAAGTTCCCTGCCAGCAAATGATACTCTACTTTGTGTGTTCTAGCATTCTCTGACATAAACAACAGCATCCTGCGTCCTAGAGTCTCTTCCAGCCCTAACATCCTAAGATGAGCCGAACCCGGAGTCCTGGGTGCTTCCTTTGGGAGGGAACGCCACCCGATTGGCACATGTCTGTCAAGACGGTGGACGTGTTTGGCAAATACAAGCAGGGGTCCTCTGTACCTTGATATTTTGGACTGCTGTTAAAATAGGTGGGGGATAGGGAAAGCATTTCAGATTTGCACCGACTCCAAGCCAGCGTCAGGACATTAAAAATCCCTGTCTAGCCATCAATTTCTAAGGAACAAGAAAAAGCCAGGCAGCCCCATCGAAGCCCATTTCCTTTGTAGCCCTCCAGTCCCCCAGGATGCCATGTAATTGTTTCTTGAATGACCCCAATATTTTCACCTCAGTAACCTTGCCTGGGAGCTGCTCAACATATTTATGATTCTAGCTGCTTGAAATCTACTCCACGCAACCCTTTCTGAATTTCTGTTTCTGCTTTCTCCGTGTGGGTCCCCTGTTCTCTTATCGGGGCTGTAACTCATGCTGACATTATCTGCACCGTTTAGGATTTTATACACTTTAATTTAACTCCCCTCATTGTTATTGCCTGGACTTCAAGGTTTTAAGTTTTAATTCTACCCTTCTCTGTGCTAGACAAGTATAATCTGTTTGCTATCGAGCACGATAAATATGTTTGCTTATGAGAAAGGAAGCTTTTGAGGGGAAGAGAAGCCAGACGTCGGATTGTCGGAGGGGTCGCTCGGTTTGAGGGGGACTCGGCCTGCATCTTGATTCCTCTCGTCCTTCCTATTTCCTGGAGCGCCACACACAGAAGATGGGCAGTTGTTGGCAAGAGCCATTGTAAGGTTAAAGGTTTGTCCATGCCTGGCAAGGAGGATGATTGATTAGCCAAAGACTTCAGGGGAAATTCTCAGACTTCGAGAGCTATGAAGTAGGTTACCTCCTCCCTGGATGATTTTCAGGCTGGGAGAGATAGCCATCTGGCAGAGCTAAGTTAGGCACAGTCCTGCCTGGGGGCAGAGGGAGGGACAAGATGACCTCTGAAAAGCTGTCTCAGCCCTCACAGCTCTGTGAAATAATAAATAATCACTCTCATTTGAGTAACACTTTGAAGTTTACAAAGTCCCTTCAGAGCAACTCTAAGGGGTAGGCAGTTATTATTTATCCCCATTGAATAGAGGATGAAACTGAGGTTCTGAGAAGGGATGTAAGTTACCCATAAAGGGCTTTCCCACACACAGCTATATGAATGCAAGAATTATATTCCAGGAATGAGAATTAGACCCTGTTCCTAGTTAGCTGTATGACCTTGGAAAAGTCCTTTTCTTCTCTGGACCTCAGATTTTTCTTCTACAAAAGGATCAGGTTGGAGTGGTTGATCTTCAAGGTTTTTTCCTTCTCTAAATTCTGTGGTTTACATTTGACAGGAGAAAACCAAAGCCAAGAGAGGTGTACCCCTAGAGGCAGGATTTGAACCCACGTCTCCTGACTCTGAGTTCAGTTCTTTTTTCAACACCGTACTGTAAGAAACAGCATAACACCTGTGTATGTCCGGTGACAATGTCCGAACAGAAATTCCTCAGTTTTCCCAACAAACAGGCCCATTTGAAGGTCAAGATGTCACTCTCTCCTTGCCAGAATTCTCTCCAAGGACCTCCCAGAACCTTTTACTCTCAGGACACAAAAGATAATTTTTCTGAAATTCAAGGAAAAAATTGCTGAAGGGTTTTGTGGTTGCATCTGTGTGTTTCTATGTGTGCTTTTGTCTTTCTACAGTCATCTTGGGTTGTAGCTGAGGAATCCAGGAAACGGGGACAAAGGGTGAGCCGCAGGGACCCCGCTTTCCTCAGCTGGGCTCAGCACATTCAGAGCAATGAAATACACCTGCAGAATGCACTGAATTCCGTCTCTGGGGGCCCTTACAAGTGCTGATGACTTGAAATTCAGCCTGAGCAGATGGCCGTGAAGCCACCTTCAGCTCCCCCCGGAGGAAGGCAGGACATATTCCTGTCATTTCACTGGGCACAGGTGAGAGGAAGGGAATCGAATGGACCCCGGTGGCTCAGGATGACTCGGGGCCTCTGGAAACCCTGGTTTCAGAGTGCAGGGTCAAAAGGAGATCAGCTGCCTTTAAAAAGACAGGGAAAATGCTGCTGTCCCTAGGATTTAGAGATGGAAAAGAGCTTAGAAGCCAACCAATCTAGCCTTTTACAGATGAAGAAACTAAGACACAGAGGGAAAGTTACTTGCCCAAGATGAAAACTAGTAAACAGCAAGACCAAGGGCTGAGCGGTCCCTGCAATGACACTATTTCTTCTCTCTGTCTTTTGTCATATCTTTGAGAATTATCTCCCCAAAAGGCTGACTCATCAGTACCTCCTCCCCCAAAAGACAAGGAGAGGGCTTTCAGCTTCCCTTGGGTCATCATCCAAGATGGCGACATCTTGGCACCAAGTAGCAGTGACAATTGGGTTATTAAAATGGAGCCACCTCACCACCTAATGTAGGAAATGCCAGAGTCCAACATTTTCATCAGTGACATATCAGGTTTCTGCCCCCTTCACAGATAGATCTCATTCATGCTGGTAATTAAGGACAAGTAACAAAGATGGGAGAGAAGGGATCGCGGGAAAAGGAGAGTGGTCTCAACGGTAGACATGCCACATCTGTCCTCCAGTTGGAGTAATGGTTGTTATCATCATCATCTTCTTCTTCTTCTTCATCATCATATTGCACCTAAAACAGAATATAATACCCCCAGATTTAGTCCAGTCAGGGTAGAGGACAGCTGGATTACTATCTCCCTTATCTTGGGCTATTTTCCTTCCTTGATATAGGTTAAGATCTCATTAATAAGAACAATAAGAATTGTCCTGAGTCTCCACCTGAAACCATATCGTGCTGTCCATGCCCTCTCCTTGCCCTGTCTGTGCCACTAAAAAACCACACAGAGTGAATGAATTTTGCTTGGAAAATCTGCCAATAATCTGAGGCTGGGAACAAAATTAATAGTGTCTTAGCAACCAAAAAAGTTTCGAGGTGCTAGAACACCGGATCAAATCTATGATAACGCTTAATAGGAATAAGGATTAAGTCCTAAACTCAGTTTCAGAGACAGCTAACAAGCACAAGATGAGAGAGAAATGGTTAAACACCTTTTTATTACTTGACTACCTAGAGTTCATATGAAAAAATATATGGGGAGACCAATGATGAAACTTGCTACAGATAAGTGGCTGGGTGGATAGAGCACCAGATTTGGATTTGGGAGGACCTGAGTTCAAATCTTAGCTCAGACACTACCTAGCTGTGTGACCCCAGCAAGTCGCTTAACCCTCATTATTTAGTCCTCACTGCTCTTTTGCCTTGGAAACAATAAGATTCTAAGGGAAAAAATTTTTTTAAAGAAACAAAACTTGTTACCTACCTACTTAAAGAGAGATAATGGATTCAGAGTTCAGAAAGAGACATCTAGACATAGTGTCCCCAAAATTCTTAGTAAAGTGTTATAATAATAATAATATCTAACATTTAAGTAGTACTGTGTGCCAGGCACTGTGTGGAGTTTACAATTTTTATCTCAAATTATCATTATCTCAATTATTATCTCAAACAATTCTCACAATATACATGGGAGATAGAAGCTATTATCATCCCCATTTTATAGATGAGGAAACTGAGGCAAACAGAAGTAAGTGACTTGCCCAAGGTTGCTCGCATGGCTGGTAAGTATGTTAGACAAGCTATGCACTTACTCTGAGCCCAGCACTCTGTCTTCTGCACCATCTAGCTGGCTTTAATACTATAAAACAATACTAAGACTTTTGGAATACCTTGGATATGGCCAATGAGGGAATTTGTTTTGCTTGACTACGCGGATTTTTACGAGAGTTTTGTTTTTCTTTTTTTCTTTTTTTTTCCAGTGGGAGATAGTGAGAAGAGAGGGAAAGAAAAAAGATTTTTGTTACTTAAAAAATTAAATTTTTAATAAGATCTGGTGGTTTTAGAGGACTGTGTGCTGTTCATGAATAAAGAATGTAATGTGGTAATCAAAAATGCTAATGTGATCTTAACCTGCATTCAAGGAAGAAAAACAGTCCAAGATGAGGGAGATAATAATCCAGCTGTCCTCTTCCCTGACCGGGCCATATCTTGAGGTATTATGTTCTGTTTTAGGTACAAAATGATTATTATTATTATTACTGCAATTGGAAGACAGATGTGGCACCTCAAGAAAGAATACTGAAAGTTTCTAAATGCTGAGTCTGGGCACTCAGTGATTCCTAATGAATTAGGTGACTCCCTTATTACTGGATAGGTGAAGTTAGGTCCCCAGAGCTAACATCTATGTTTATGGATACCTTCAAGAGGATGGGGCCCTGGAGAAATCCTATAGTCCTGTCTCTTCCAGTGCTGAAAGAATAGCCACCCTTAGTTTAGGTGATTACCTGAGAAATGCTGATGACTATGAAGACTGCCCCCAAGAAGGTAACAATATCTTATATTTCCATAGCCTTCTACAGTCTATAAGTCTCTTTCCTCAGAGCAGCTCTGGAAATTAGATGGTGAGGCTTGATTAGAGAAATGCAAATTAAAGCAATGCTTTGGTACCACCTCACACCTATGAGATTGGCCAAAATGGCAGTAAAATGGTAAATGTTGGAAGGGATGTGGCAAAATTGGGATACCAATGCATTGTTGGTGGAATTGTGAACTGATCCAACCATTTTTGAGGGCAATTTGGAATTGTACCCAAAGGGCTATAAAACAGTGCCACTATTGGGACTGTATCCCAAAGAGGTAGTAAAAAATGGGAAAGGACCTATTTGTACAAAAATATTTCTAGCAGCTCTTTTTGTGATGGCAAAGAACTGGAATTTGAGGGAATGCCCATCAATTGGGGAATGGCTGGACAAATCGTGGTACATATTGGTGATGGAATACTATTGTGCTATAAGAAATGATCAGCAAGAAGATTTCAGGAAATGCTGGAAAGATCTTCGGGAACTGATTCAGAATGAAATAAGCAAGAACATTGTACATAATAACCACAATATTGAATGATAATTATCTGTGAAAACTTGGCTATTCTCAGCAATGCACTGATCTGGGATAATCCTGAAAGATTTATCATGGGAAATGCTATTCACCTCCAGAGAAAGAACTGTTGGGGGCATCTTTCCCATCAGTGTATTTATGGTTTTATCTGGGAGTTTTGGTCATGTATATTTACTCTTACAACAATGACCAACATGGAAGTGTGTTTTGCATGACAAAAAAATTTAAAAACTAAATTAGGTAGTGAAGGATAATAATCCCCATTTTAAAGATGAGAAAACTGATGCTCCAAAAGGGGAAATGATTTGCTCACCATTCATCAATTAGCCAGCAGGTACTCAGCAAATGCATTAAGAATGGGGGAATCTGAGCACAAAAGGGAGACAATCTGTACCTTCTGAACTAGTATTCGCAGGTCACATAGCTGCTAAGTCTTGGAACCCTAAGCCAAATCTCAGCCTTCTGACTACAACTCCAAGATTCTTCCCACCATGCCAAATCAAGAGAAGCTCAGGAAATGCCACCGTATTCCACAGAATACCACAGGGAATACCACATACTCCTATATCAAGAGGCTGAGGATTAAGGGTGGGAAGAAACCTAAAGATCACCCAGTCAAGCACTCCCATTTTGCAAATGAGAAAACTGAGGCCCAGGGCTCCTCGTGCTCCCCCTGAGAAAATTAACTGAGCTCGACCCCACCTTGGGCTGCTCCAGTGCCGGGACTCCAAGACATGCCAAGCAAGCCCTATTGTTGCCTCGCCAGTGTACGAGGGTACCCGAGCTGCACTTTCTGTGGGAGATTTACAGCCTTGGCATCTGTCACTGTCTGGGAAGAGAGGAGGGGGCCGGGATAGAGAAAGTAGAAAATATTGGCTTTTCTTCCGAGGGCCTCTTTGGGAGGCTGTGGTGTTTGGGAGAGTTTTAAACTCCGGCCGCCCATGACAGCCCTTTAAAGACGCTGTACTTCTCTGAGGGTCTCCCGGTGCAATAAAAGATTATCAGCTAAATAAAACAAGCACTGACTGATACCTCTACGCCCTGCTGGATTGAAATTGTGTGAGCAAAGTGGTTTTCTCCCCGAGATTTATGGCCCGAGCTGGCGGCAGGCAGGCAGCCCGGCCGGAAAGAACAGAGCCTCTTATATCTAGGGCTTCCCTTCTTCTGTCGGGGGCCAGCGGGGAAGGCAGCTTTTCAGTGAATCTTCCATTGGGTAGGACTGGTGCAGAAAATGCGAAGGGACGTTCATTTGCAACCAAATTAGGAAAGCACCTTTTGGAGGTTCCAAGCCCCGCCCCCACCGTCTCCCCCTCCCCCAACCTTCCTGGGGCGCCCTTTCACTGGAGCTATAAAATCCCTCCTCTCGGCTTGACAACCTCCTGCCATGCAGAGCGCAGCTCACATTTAATTCCTAAAATAAAGACGACCGAGCCGAGCCAATCCCAGGGCTGCTTGGAGCCAGGAATTGCCACCGACGCGGCACCCCCACTCCCACCTCCAAATCATCATTCAGTTCATTTGAAGGAGTGCCCACTGAGAGCCTACTATGGGCCAGGCGGGAATCAGAGACAAAAACCGAACAGGTCCCTGCTCCCTAAGAGAGCTTACAGCCTGGGACAGAGATGAGGGGAAGAAGGCATGCCCACGGGGAATATTATATTATATTAATTATATTACATTGTATTTATTATATTATGTTATGTTATTGTATAATAATTATATAACCATATATCATAATAATTATAATATATACCTATGTCATGTAATAACATATAACTATATCATATAATAATAATATGTAATATATATATATATATATCCAATGTCTGGCAAAGTTGTTTCTAGAAAAGGGGGAGATGAATTAGCCGTTGAAAATAGAGAGGAGGGATGGTACCACCCAATCCCAAGATCAAAGCCAAAGCGGAGCCTTTCTTCCCTCCCAGAACCTCCCGCTCTGGGAAGATGCTGTCTTCCTCAGGGTTCACTGAGCAGGAGCAGGACTTGAGTGACTTAGTTTGTCCCTTTTCTCATGGGATAAGAAAGCAGCCCAGAGAGAGACAGGGACTCCGAGGAAACAATAATGGAGAGGTGGAAGATGAAGACACAGGAACAGCAAAAGGCTGGACTTGGTACTGAAAGCCTCTGCTTTACTCGAACTAGAAAGAATAGATCCAGAGAATGTTGGCATTGGAAGGGACCTTAGACCAGGAGATGATAGAACATGGAACCTAATGGTAGGGCTGGAAGGCTGGACCACTTTTGAGAAAATGTTGGACTGGATGGTGAGATCTCTTCCAGCTCCCAAATTCTATGATTCTGTGATTCTATTCCAAAATCTTAGACCGTGAAATATCAGAAAGTAGAAGCTTAGAGTGGATGAAGATATGAGAATACAAAAGTTAGAGCCATAAGGAAACATTAAAGCATAAAACATTAGAGCATAGAATGGCACAATCAGAAAGGATATTCATTTTTTTAAAACCTTACCTTCCGTCTTAGACAGAAGAGCAGTAAGGGTAGGCAATGGGGATTAAGTGACTTGCTCAGGTCACACAGCTAGGAAGTGTCTGAGGTCAGATTTGAACGCAGGACCTCCCATCTCTAGAGCTGGCTCTCAATCCACTGAGCTACCCAGTTGCCCCCCAGAAGGGATATTAAAAAAGCAAAATAATAAACTATAGTATCATAGGAAGTAGAATTAAAAGGAACCTTAAAGACCGTATAGAAACCACTCTAATATCCTTACCAAGAAAGCCCCAGGGATAATTGTGGTCCAGTGGGGCACAACTGAATAACAACAGTTAAAGAGCATATAGCCCAAACCCCTCATTTCACAAGAAAAAAATAACTGAGAGAGAAACATAATGTCGCATAGAGAGCATTAGACTTGGAATCAGAAGGTCCCAGATTCAAATGTAACATCTAACATTTAGTAGCCTCATGACCTAAGGTAAATTGATTCGATCCCCTGAGCACAGGCTCCATAGCTGTAAAATGGGCACAACAACACGTATATCATCTACTTCACAGGATTGTTATGAAATGCAAGTGAGATTATAGATAAAGATCTTTGAACACTATTTAATTATGAGCTTTTAAAATCAAGTGACTTACCCAGGACAGCCAGTACACAGTGGATAGCGCACTGAAGTCAGGGAGACCTGCTTTTGATACCTGGCCTCAAACACTTAAAAAAAAAATCCTTACCTTCCATTCTAGAATCAATACTAGGTTCAAGGGAAAAGAGCAGTAAGGGCAAGGCAATGGGGTTAAATGACTCGCCCAGGATCACTCAACTGGGAAGTATCTGAGGCCAGATTTGAACCTAACCTTGTTTCCAAGTCTGGCTCTCTATTCACTGAGCCACCTAACTACCCCCGGGCCTCAAACACTCAATAGCTGACTCTGAGCAAGTCATTTATCCTCTGACTATTTCTGTTTCCTCAGTTCAAAAATCTCTAACAATAGCATCTACCTCCCAGAGTTGTTGTGAGCATCAAATGATATATTTGTAATATAAACATACATCATATATGCAGCACTTAACAAAATATCTGGCATGTGGTAGGTCCTTAATAAATGCTTGTTCCCTTCCTTCTTCAAACTAGGACTAGAACCCAGGTGTCCTGACTCCTGATCTAATACTTACTCTTCATCGCACATAATCTGTTATATCACAATAGTTGGTTGTCTATTCCTTTCCCAGTTGTTTTGTTTTATTTCTGGAAGAGAATACAGCACAGAGAAAAACTCCTGGATTTGGACTCTGAGAATTTGGATCAAAATTCAGACTCTTCCAAGTCACAGCCTTTCTGAAGTCTCACTCGGTTTCTTCCTCTCTGAAGTGGGAGAATGGAACTAGACACCATGAAAGGTCCCTGCTATCTCTCCATGTGTGATCCCTCCTCTAAGCTGTCCTCCATTCTCCTTTAGAGGGGTCCTCCAGCCCCCGAGGACCCGCTCCAACAATTGGCCTGGATTGACTGGTCTCCTACTATGTGCAGGGCACAGATCTGGGAGCAGGAAACAATGTGGTCTTCTGCTGATCAGTATAGAGGGGAAAGCTCAGCTCCCCAATTCATCATTATGAGCACAGGTTTCTTGGTGCTGCTGCTCTCCTAAGCTCCTCCATCCATTACCCTGTACAAAGGCCAACCATCTGACAGTGAGGATAAGGAGACTTTATAGTCAGGATCGGAAACAGCTGATTTTCAATCATCTCCACCCACTCAGAGAACACATTTCACTCTCCGAAAGCTCCCTGCTGTGTATTGTGGACTTGATCCCTCCTAGTTTTAAAGACAGAATTTATCTGCGGGAGGAAAAAAAGCACTTGCTCTGGTGGAAACAAGGCACCCGGCTCAGGGTGGCAGCCCCATGTTTCACTCGAGATTCACAGTTTAAGGAATGTGAGTCCTTCTCCAGCACTTAGAATCATCGAGTGCCCCAGCAGGAAGAGACCTTAAACCACAGAAGGTCAGACAATCTCCTGCAGCATGTTGGAGCCAGAAGAGACCTCAGGCTATAGAATATTTGAACATAATATATATACATATATATATTTGCAGGACCTGTCCATGAGAGATAGAGAGACAGGGTGGGAGAGGTAGTAAAACAGAAAGAGATATTCAGACACCAAATGAACTTGTGTTATTATTCAGTCGTGCATTTATTTCCCACTCTTCGTGACCCCATTTGGGATTTTCTTGGCAAAGATGCTGGAGTAGTTTGCATTTCCTTCTCCAGCTCATTTTACAGATGAGGAAACTGAGCCCAACAGGATTAAGTAAATTTCCCAGGGTCACCGAGCTAATGTCTAAGGCCAGATTTGAATTTGTGAAAATAAGTCTTCCTAATCCCAAGCCCAGTGTGCCACCTAGCAAAAATGATCCGGATCTGTGATATGATTTTTTCTTCCTAGATCAGAGAGCTGTCAAGGGCATTGGGAAATTACATTATTTGACCATGTTCACATAACTATTATGTCTGTGTGTATGCACACAGGCAGTGGTATGCTGGTTAATGTTTAACAACCAGCTCTCTGAAAACACAAAACAGATTTTAAAGTTAAATCTGCATTATTCATATTTCCTCCATCATTTTCTTTAGTCTAGACCAGCATTGGCAAACCTTTCCTGAGTTTGAGTGCCCAGAGGGCAAATTCTGTCTGTGAGCCCCCACATTAGCAGAGAAGGTTGAGGAAGTGCTTGCTCTTGGGTGGCTGGGCAGAGGAGTGGGGAATGCATAAAATGTCCTTGGGCGCTGGAAAGATGGGAAATGGAGCAGCTCCCCGAGTGCCAGCTCTGCACTTGTGCCACGTCTTCACCAAAGCTAGTCTAGACAATCAACAAAACAATAAATCAAGCTCCAACTTGGGGCATTTGCTGATTTCCAAGGTGAAAATGCTTATATTGAAATTTTAATAATTTAATTAATTTAAATAATGATAAGTTCAAGCTGGTTCCAGCACACAGAAAAATATGCACTGAAAAAGGTACATATGCACCCATTTATACAGGCATATGCATACATACTCTGTATGTGTATATATGTATATACATATGTATATGTGTACATACATGCATATATGTATACACAAATGCTATATGCAAATGTAGAAACACACATAAACACAGAAGAACTAACTCAAGGTCTGCCCTTCCAGTTTTATACCTGAATTTGGGCAATTCATGTTTTATTAAACCTTGGTTTTTTCCCCCAAGGGGAAAAGAAAGGGAAAAAACCCCACAAATATAAAGACATGAGAAATCTCGGTGTTCTTTTGTAAAAGGAACCACACATAGCATCAAATCCTAGAACCTCGAGCTATAAGGAGCCTCAATAGATATCTAGCCCAGTTGTGAACTGCCTAAAGCAGAGGGTTTCTGTATAACATCCCCAATTGCTATCTAACCTCTGCTTAAAGACTTCCAATTATGCGGAACTCTCCATGATCAGAGGCTGTCCGTACCACTTTGGTTCAAATGTTATTGTTAGAGAGCATTCCTTATTATTCTGAGCCAACATCTGCCTCCTCCTACCTTGCACGCACTGCTCTTAGTTACGTCCTCTGGAGCCAAACCATACAAAGCTAGTGCCTCTTCCCCATGACAGTCTTTTGAGTAGTCAAAGAAGGCCATCATGGCCTCCCAAGACTTTTCCAGGCTAACCATCCCCAGTTGATTCAACTGTTCCAATTCGGAGGCATAATGTGATCTCCGTTTCTCTTGCTACCCTATTCTCTTTCAATGTTTGCTTCAATATTTAGGTAAAGCAGTGATCTCATTAGTATGGATACTCTTCGAATTTTCAAGGATACAAAGATGACAAATGGAATAGTCCCTGCCCTCCAGAAGAAGCTCATGAGACCTTCCTAGTAGAGGGAAGAGACCTAAACATATATAACTAGAGCACAAGCAAGGTATGACAGGGAACTGACCAATGAGCCCTGCACTTAGAAGCACGTACAAAGTCTTTCTCTTTTTCGAGATGAAACTCCCACATGGACTTCAGAGCATGTGCAGGGATTGTTTCCAGTCTGATAACCTTGGGGTGGTGAAAGGCTTTTCATTTGGTTCTGACTCTGAGTACCAATAGAAAGGAAGCAGCTAGAAGGCAGCTGGGAGACTCACTGGATAGAACACTAGACCTGGAGTCAAAGAGACCTGCCTGAGTTCAAGTCCAGTCTCAAACACTTACTAGCAGGGCAAGACACTTAACTTCTGTTTGCCTTAATCCCCTGGAGAAGAAAATGGCAAAACCAGTCCAGTAACTTTGCCAAGAAAACCTCATGGGCAATATGGCGCACGAGATCATGAAGAGTTGGACCGAAGAACAACAACAACAAATACAAAAGGTCAAAATGACTCAATCTTGATCTCTTCCCTCTCTGGCTACATTCCAGTGAGGAAGCAACATCTCCTATGAGCCTCTGAATGGATAGCACACTGAAAGCCTGGAAAGTGTACTTGGGAAGGGAAGAATAACTTCTGCCTGCAAAGAATCAGGGAAGGTATTCTTTAGGACAGTGATGGCAAACCTTTCAGAGACAGAATGCCCAAATTGCAACCTTCATGCCACCTGTGAGCTCCCCACCTTACCCTAGACAGGGAAGGGAGGAAGTGCGCCCATTGGGCTGGTGGGCAGAAGGGCAGAGGAGGAGAGAAATGTTCTCAGGTGCATGGAGAAGAGGAGGGGAGCAGACCCTCTGGCACCCGTGCCATAGGTTCGCCACCACAGCTATAGGAGCTTTAAAGAAGGAGGAAGATATCAGCAGGTTCAAGTGTGGAAGAAAAGATTTTAGGAATTCTGGCATGTAGCTGGTTAGGCAGGTCTTGAGTCAGTTCTATGTACATATGTGTTTGGACATGTGCATATGGAACAAATATGTATATATACTCACAGCATGTATGTTTTTGTATCCATGAGTTTTGGATACAGAGCCAACTCTAGTGGCTCTGTATCATCTCCAGGATCAAATATAAAATGCTATTTGCCATTCAAAGCCCTTTATAACCTGAGCCTTCCTACTTTTCCAGTCTTCTGACACATTCCCAGATTCTGGGTTCCAATCACACTGGCTTCCTTGCCCAAAAGACACTCCATCTCCTGAATTGAGGCATTTCCATTGGCTATTGCCTGTGTATGTGAGATGCTCTCCCTCCTCATCTCTGCCTTCTGGCTTCTCTGCTTTCCTTCAAGTCCTAACTAAAATTCTACCTTCTCTAAGAAGTCTTTCCTGATATTCCTTAATTTTAATGCCTTCTCTCTCTTGATTAGCTCTATTTATCCTGTATATAGCTTGCTTAGAGATAGCGAGGTGGCACAGTAAATGGAACTCTGGGTCTGAAGCCAGGAACGTTCAGCCATTTTCAGTCGTGTCAGTCTTTGTGACCCCTTTTGGGGTTTTCTTGGCAAAGATGCTGGAGTGGTTTTCCATTTCCTCCTCCAGCTTTTACAGGTGAGATAACTGGAGCAAACAGGGTTAAGTGACTTGCCTGGATTTGAACCCACAAAGATGACCACAGGCCCAGCACTCTATCCACTATGCCACCTAGCTGCCCTTGAGTTCAGATTTGGTCTCAAACACCTACTAGCTATGTTCCCTTGGACAAGTCACTTAACCTCCACCTGCCTCACTTTCCTCCACTGTAAAATGGGGATCATAATCACATCTGCCTCCTAGGGTGGTTGTTGATCAGGGTTGTCCAGCTGCTATAATATTGGTATCCTTTCCCCATCACAGTTTTGATAAGAAACCAAATGGAAATTTGGGATGGGGGAGTTTTATGGAAGCCACAGACAACACAAGAAGGTCAGCAGATGACCCAAAAACTTTTAGAAATTAGAAATTCAGAAATGCATAGAATGTAGGTATATTAGCAACACATTTTATCTTTAATACCACAAACATATAAAGCAAATACTCCATAAAAGAAAAAAAAATCAGATTTTTTTCTCTGCTACAAAGAGAGAGCCAAAAAATTTTGCTTGGATTTTCCAGATCATGGGAGCACTGTGCCCCTACCCACTGTGATGTGGAAGAGATACTTGTATCTGTAAAGCATTTAGCACAGTGCCTGGCAAACAGTAGGTGTTTAATAAATGCTTGTCTCATTCCTTGCATGTAGTAGTTTTCACGTTGTCTCTTCCATTAGAATGGGAGTTCCTGGAAAGCCGACCCTGTCTTTTGTCTTTCTCTGTATCCCTAGAATTTTGCACAGTGTCTAGCACATAGTAGGTGCTCAATAAATATTTATTAACTGACGGTGAAAAGAAATAATGTGAAAAGGGGCTAGTAAGGTAGTTTAGAGCCAGATAATGGAGGGTCTTAAATGCCAGGCAGTGAAAATTCTATTTTCTCTAGTCAACAGGGAGAAATTGAAGGTGCTTCAGCAGGCAAGTATCATGGTCCATTCTGAGCCTTAAAAATAACGACAACAACAATAATAATAACCCTCTCAACGTCCAACCATCTTCTGTGCTGTGAGGGGAGGGCATTAGCCAAGTAGGAGAATGTCAATGATGATGATCTATCAGCAAAGACCTCGGGTGCCCTGAGACCATTATGGCAGCTGGGAAAGCAGGTAGGAACCATGAAATGCAGGCAAATTAGGCTCTAATTAGCAGTGATACCACTCACTGAATTAGCACCCTGATCAGTGTGATACAACCACTCCTAAGAATTAATGAAATAGATGGGAAGGCAGAAGATTGCAGGCTGACCCTAATAAGAAGAGCTAGCATTTATGTAACGTGTTTATGGTCTCGATGGTTCCTCACAACAGGACTGGGAGGCAGGTACTATTGTAAGCCACATTTTACAGATGCAAAAACTAAGGTGGGCAGAGATTAATTGACTTTCCCAGAGTCACACAGCTGATTAACGTCCGAAGCTGGATTTGAACTCAGATCTTCCTGACCCCCAGTGATCTATCCACTGGGCCAGTTAGCTGACTCTGCCATGATGGTAAACTTGATGGGGAAGTTATAGAAACAAGTGACATTCCTTTATGGCCTGATATCACAAGAGGGCAAGATACATCAGGACAAATCTGGGATGCTTGCAGAATGATGACTTGCAGGCAGTGTTTCCAGGCTGATTGCACTGATCTCTAAATCAGGCAGACCACGAATAGGCACAAAATGGGCATAGATACTTTCATTATGGGGCGGTGCTATGATCATAATGAAATTGGAAACAAATCTTGGCAGTTATAGGCAAGGGCTTAATCCTTTTTTTTTTCCCCCACAAGGGTAGCCCCAGCTCTATGCAACGCAACAATAGAGCAGAACAGGACAATTACGAGAAATAAGTTCTTCCTTATGAAAAATCAAAGATGAAATCCAAGAATTACCCCTATCTGAGAAAGGAAAAGTCAGAGAAATTGAGATGATTGAAAATCTTGACTTAATGAAGACTCCAGAAAGTTTCCTTATGATGAAATGATAGAATGCGAGCTTTTGGAAATCAGGAGTTATTTCATTTTTGCCTTTTATCCCTAGCATGTAATATGGCACTTAGACATCAAGGCTCATTAGGGGCAACTGGATGACTCAGTAGACTGAAAACCAGGCCTGAAGATGGGAGGTCCCAGGTTCAAATCTGAGCTAACAAGTCACTAAACCCCCATTGCATAGCCCTTATTGCTCCTCTACCTTGGAACCAATACTTAGTATCAATTCTAAGTAGGTAAAGATTTTTTTTTTAATCTGCAGAAACACATTGGAAGATTACAACAATATTTAGCTGGTATGCAAGAAGCCTGAGTGATCTGTCACCCATTTAAAGGCCACAAAAAAAAGAACCATGCAAAATGAAATCTAGAAGACAAAAATATATCCAAAATTTTAGGTTAATAATAATAATAATAATAATACCTAGGGTCCATATAGGATTTTATGGTTTGCAAAGCAGCTTACTCATTTGAACTCATTTGATCCTCAGAACAAACCTGGAAGATAAGCATTTATCTGGGACAGAATTTGAATTCAGATCTTCCTGACTCTTATTTATTTTTTTTATTTGAATATTTTTTTTGAAAAATTTTCCATGGTTGCATGATTCTTGTTTTTACTTTCCCCTTCACCACCACCCCCATATCCAATGCACATTCTTCCTGACTCTTAGGCGGAGAAGGAAATAGCAAACTATTCCAGTATCTCTGCCACGAAAACCTCATGTGGGGTCATGAAGAGTCGAACATGATTAAAAGAATTGAATAACAACAATATATATAATCTTTTTTTTTAACCCTTGTACTTCGGTGTATTGTCTCATAGGTGGAAGAGTGGTAAGGGTGGGCAATGGGGGTCAAGTGACTTGCCCAGGGTCACACAGCTGGGAAGTGGCTGAGGCCGGGTTTGAACCTAGGACCTCCCGTCTCTAGGCCTGACTCTCACTCCACTGAGCTACCCAGCTGCCCCCAACAATATATAATCTTGACTCAAAAACTTAGGAGCAACTTTTTAGTAGAAGCTGTCATACCAAAATTGCCAAATACTCAAAATTTCTAAGCTGTGTAGAACAGCTAGGAGGATAGATCTGCTGTCAGGAATACCTGAGTTCAAATTCTTCCTCAGACACTTACTAGCTGTGTGATCCAGGGCAAGTCCCTTAGACTTTCTTAGTCTTTATTGCTGAATCTGAAAAATGGGATGACCTTGCTTCACAGAATGGCCAAGAGGAGCCAATAAACTAATATCTGTAAAGTTCTTCGAAAATTTTAAATTACTAGGGAGCAGCTGAGTGGCTCAGTGGATTGAGAGTCAGGCCCAGAGATGGGAGGTCCTGGGTTCAAATCTGACCTCAGACACTTCCTAGCTGTGTGACCCTGGGCAAGTCACTTAACCCCCATTACCCAGCCCTTACTGCTCTTCTGTCTTAGATTGATTCTAAGATGGAAGGTAAAGGTTAAAAAAAAAAGAAAATCTTAAAGTACTATATAGATATATTTATTAGCCCTTTTTTTGTTTTGCTATTAGTGAAAAGCTTTCAAAATGCAGAAACCCAATAGAAAAAAAAATCAAACATGCCAGAATAGAATGAAAGAGATACATCATACCCGTCATTCTCAGCTCCCGGAATTATCTGAGGAGGATGCAAAAAATGAGTTGATATCATAATGCTTTTGTTCAACTACAAAAAGCAATGATTTTATCCACCTGTGCCATAGAACTCTAAATATAAAGGAATAAGAGCAAGATACTTTGTTTGTCCTAAGGCTATTTTTCTCTGAATTCCATCAAGAAGTTGAGAATAGGGTGATGATGATGATGAAAACTATGAAGATGAGGAGGAGGAGGAAGAAGAGGATAAGTGGGTGATGATGAAATGATGATGATGATGATGATGAAGAGATGAAAATGATGATAGTTCCTATTTACCTAGTACTTTTTGGCCAAAAAAAGCACTTCCCTCCCAATAACCATATGAGATAAGTAAAGTATTAGTATCCACATTTCACAGAAAATAGCAAACAGGTTCAGAGAGGTGGCATGGCTTGCCCAGGGTCACGTGCTGATAAATGTCAGAGCCTTGAAGCCAACACCGATTTCCAGAGAGGAAGTCCAGTACTTTCTTTCATGTGAAGAACAGACTAGATCAGGGAGAGGCTAGAGGCAGGCAGACCAATTAGGAGATAATTGCAGTCATCCAGGAAAAGAATAAGGAGGGCTTGAACCAGGATTGGGGCTGTGTGACTGGAAAAGAGATGTTAGAAGTCTAAGTATGGAATTTGTTAGTCCATGAAGGTTAGCAAGCTTCTGCTATAGAATTCTCGTCACCAAGTCATGTCTTGCTGGCTCTGAAATTTATTAGTTGTATGACCTTGGACAAGTCCTCCTGCTTCTCAGATCCACAGATTCCTATTAGCTGTAAAAATGGGTATTAATACTTTGCCCCATATCATGGGGTCATTGGGAGCTTTGTAGATTGTAAAGTGCTTTGTAAAGCAAGTTATTATTATTATCATCTTATGCTAAGTCAAGTAACTATCTTGCTATTATTCTTTTATGTTTAAAGTTCTATGAACTGTTGCACAGGTGGTTAGAGTCATTACTCTTTATATTTTTTATACATTCATTTAACTCATCTTCAATAGATACTGTGAAGATAGAATTAACAGGACTTAGTCATAGACATGATCTGGAAAGTGAGGGCAAGAGAAGAGGCAAAAGTGAGTCCTGGATTCTGAGCTTGGGAAACTGAATGCCATTAACATGATAGGGAAATTACAGGAAGGTACAAGTTTTGGAAAGAAGTTATTTTAGGCATGTTACATTTGTGGTGTCAATGGGCCACCCTGAGGACACAGGAAGGGAGACCTAAAAGGGCCAGGTAGCTTAGTAGAAATCTATCACCAGTATAAACCATAAGTTATCCAGGCTGTCTCATCAGATCTGAGTCTTATCTCTGTCCTCCTGTAAATTCTCCTTATTAGTTCCACCTAACATGCTGAGAGTATTCCACCACATCTCTTGATGTTGCATGAATATCCATGGAACACACTGACAGTCCATTGGGTAGTCTGTCCTCACTACAAGAGTGGACCATCTTATTTTCTGGTCATGTATCTCTCAGATAGAACCCACGATACCACTTCTGCACAGTTCTTCATTGCCTATTTATTCTCACTGTAAATCTTATTTTTAACATTTTAATTTATTTTTAATCTTCTTTTTTTGAGTTCCAAATTTTCTCCCTTCCTTCAGCTTCTCCTTCACTCACTGAGAAGACAAGCAACATACATATGAAGTAATATGAAACATATTTTAGATGCAAAAAAAGAAGCAAGAAAAAGTGAAAAAAATATCCTTCAATCTGAACTCTGTTCATTAATTCTCTCTCTGAGAGTGAATAGCACATTTTTCATGAGTCCTTTGGAAATTGTCATGAATCATTATATTGATCAAAATAACTAAGTCTTTCACAGCTGATCATCTTTACAATCTTGCTATTGCTGTGTTCAATTTTCTCCTGATTCTGTTCATTTCACTTTACATCAGTTCATGTAAGACTTCCCAGGTTTCTCTGAACCCATCACCCTCATCGTTTTTTATAACACAATAGTATTCCATCATAACCATATACCACAACTTGTTCAGTCATTCCCCAATTGATGGGTGTGTCCCCAATTTCCAATTATTTACCATCACAAAAAGAGCTGCTATAAATATTTTTGAACTTATAAGTCCTTTTCTCTTTTCTTTTCCTTTTGGATATAGATATAGTAGTGGTACTGTTGGGTTAAAGGGGAAGCCCAGCTTAATTTCGAATCATTCTCTAGAATGCTTTGACCAGCTTATAATGATCAACAGCATATTCAGTTACCTATTTTTCCACATACCTTCCAGCATTTGTCATTTTCCTTATCTGTCATGTTAGTCAATCTGATAGGTGTGAAGTGGTACTTTACAGTTGTTTTAATGTGCATTTTTCTAATAATTAGTTATTTGGAGTATTTTTTCATATGACTGTTGATAATTTTGATTTCTTCTTCTAAAAACTGCCTGTTTCTGTCCTTTAACTATTTATCAGTTGGAGGATGGCTCTTATTTTTATAAATTTGGTCCAGTTCCCTTTATGCTCTGCATCTTTCTGTGGCCCTTTTCAGGACCTATACTTTTAAATATTAGTCAGGGAAGTCACTAAACAAGTTATACCTTTTAACCCAGTAATACCACTAATACTTGTACCCAAAATAGGTTTAAAAAAACAGAGAGAAAGAATCCATATGAAGTCAGATGGTCAGTTAACATTCATTAAGCTCCTACTATGTACCAGGTATTCTGCTAAGTGCCAAGGATACAAAGAAAGTAAAAAATGGTCCTTGCCCTCAAAGAGATCACAATCTAATGGAAGAGACAACATGCAAACAATATACAAATAAACTATTATCAGGAAAAATTGGAAATTAATCATCAGAGGGAAAGCACTTTAAGGGTGAACTGGAAAGACTTCCTGTAGTAGGCAGAATTTTAGCTGGGAATTGAAGGAAACCAGGGAAGCCTAGAGGCAGAGATAAAAAATGAGAGAGAATTCCAGGCATTGAGGACAGTAAGTACAAATGCCCAGAGTCAGGCAAAAATAGTTGTAGCTATGCTCTTTGTTATAGTGAAGAACTGAAAATTGTGGGGGTGTCTTTCAACTAGGGAATGGTTAAACAAGTTATGAATACTGATGCAGTGATAAAAGGGATGGTTTCAGAAAAACCTGTGAAGATTTGTATAAACTGATGCAAACTGAGTGAGCAGAACCAGGAAAACCATT
Source organism: Gracilinanus agilis (assembly GCF_016433145.1). Lineage (NCBI taxonomy): Eukaryota > Metazoa > Chordata > Mammalia > Didelphimorphia > Didelphidae > Gracilinanus > Gracilinanus agilis. Next base: position 317,655,401 of record NC_058131.1, read on the forward strand.
TATATAATTAATAAGATAACATAAAGGAAAACAACTTAGAAAGATATAAGACCTCTAATCAATGTAACAACCAGTCATGACTCTAAAAGACCTCTGCATGAAGCATACTCTTCATTTCTTGACCAATAGGTGAACACGGGGAAGTGCCAAATGAGAAAGTCACTGTCAGGTATGACCAGTGTGTTGATTTGTTTTGCTCAGCTACACTTATTTGTTACATGGGAGGGCTTTTAGTTTGGGACAGGTAGGTTTTGAGGAGAAATTAAATGAGTAGTGATAACCATGCAAACAAAAAAAAGAGCATCAATGAAACATAAAAAAAAGGAAAGAGCAGAATAAAGTTAAAGGAGCACCTATAAACATAGTAATGTTCTTACTTTTGTTTTGAATTTAATAGATACTTTTAAAATGATACTTTTAAAAAGTTTTATATATGGATCATTTTTCTGTTTTCATGTATATATAGAAATGTTTGAATTTGTTGAGATTTGCTGTTGATAAATTTAAAAGAAAAATAAAAAATGATAAATCTTTGAAGACTATATTATTCCATTACCTTGTAGCTATATTGCATTGCTGGAAGAATATTAATGGTAAGAAAATGGGCTTTTGTTTCAGGGAGAAGTGTAAAGTCATTAGAAGCACCTTGGCACTTCCCAAATGCAATCCAACCCACTCTCTTCCTCCTGCTCATTTATGAGTCCAATTCATTGTTTATCCACAGTGCCTGTATAAATGCTGTTTATTGAAAGATTAGCTGTCTGGGCTCTCCATTCAACAACATTGTCAATATACATTTTTCATTCTTTTGACTTTTCTTGTGTGGATTGTGTGGATACAAAGAATTTGGATGACTATTTGTTGGAGAGCCAAAAGAAACCATGGAGCAGAGGATTGAGGAGGAAACTCCTGTTCAGGTATGGGGTGGACTAGATGACCTCTAAAGTTCCTTACCATTCTGAGATCTTGTGAAATTCTATTAGTAATACAGGCAACAAATGCTATGAAAATTCAGGCAATGGACTGTTGTAGGGTTTTTTCCATCAGTGGTGGCCAGGGAAAGAGATGGGATATAAGTTGAATATTGGAGGATAGATGGAGGGAAGAATATCAAATGCCTGGAAAAAATCATGACATTATTCATGACATAGATGATCAATAAAACCATTAGGCTGAACTCTTGAGTTATTATGGATTTTATTTTTAAAACTATAATGTTTTGGGATTGATATAATCAGCACACCACCATCCATAAATGGAGGCATCTAAAGGATTTAAAAATCTTTGAAGAATCTCCCTTTCATTTGGACTCTGCATCCTCCTTGACAGTGGCACATACCTTTGGTGAATAGTGATATTAATCATTAGAGAATTCTTTTTAAGTGTTATTACTATTATATCTTTCATGCAATCTTAAATTATCTTAATAAATGCATAGAAGAGACATCTTGTTGAAGAAGAGCCTTAAAGGTAGCATTTAGTTCTACTGAATCAAATGTTTTCTGTTATTATTTGATTGTTTTTAATTTCATCCAACTCTCAGTGGCCCATTTCAGGTTTTCTTGACTATAATCTTTTGGTTTTCCTTTTTAATCTGGTCATTTCTGGTCTTCAATTTACTTGCCTCACTTTCCAATTGTGAAATTCTGCCTTTTAAACTGTTATTTTCTTGCCAGATTTTGGTTTCCAATTTGCTTACCATTTCGTTTGATTTTGGGGCATATTTCTCCAGTTTGGAGTTTCTGTCTTCTAACCTGTTAATTTTCTTTTGAGCTATTTCCCACTTCTCTCACCAAATCTCTTCCATCTTTCTCATCATCTCAGATTTGAACTCTTCAATAGCTTGTGGCCAGTTTTCATTATTTTGGGAAGGTTTGGATATGATTACTTGTTTGTTCTCCTCTGCTGTTTGCTCTGTTGTCAGGATTTTATCTGTGTAAAAGTTGTCAAGTGTTACAGATTTCTTCTTGATGATCTTTCTCTTTTGGGGTTCTTGTCTCTGGCTTGCCATTGTTAGCCCTGTGCCCTTTCAGGTTTATCTTCACACTCAGGGTCTGTCTGCACTCTTTAGGCTCCTGAGGTCTCAGGTCTAGTTGTTCTCAGGGTCAAGCCTCCTGGTGGTCCCTTTGCTTGTTCCTCTGCCCGAAGCTCCTTTAACAGTCTCAGGGCGCTGCTTCCCCAGTCATGCACCCCTCTGCTCTGGGTCCTCACCCAAGGTCTGTGCCTGCGCTCAGGATCCGAGTCCTCGCCTGCCCTCAGGATTCGTGTCTGGGCTTGCGTCCATGCCCTCACTCATGCCTGAGCTCAAGGTCTGTGTTCAAAGTCCACACGTTCTTTAGCCTCTTGGGGTCTTAAGTCTTGCTGCTCTCAGGGGCAGGCCCTGGTGACCACAGGTAGCTGCCAAGGACTTAATGTATGCCTCAAACTTGCTCTAACTCTTGTGCACTGGCTTTGGCACTGTAGGTGGTGGGGATGGGGGAGGGGATTGCTCAGCTCGCTTTTTAGTGTTTCACCCCTTTAGAGCATGGAAATGCCCCAATTCCACGTACCTCCAAAGCTGTGCCCTGTTGTGGGGTCCCTTCATTTGTCTGGATTTGTTTTTATGCCCTCTTGAGGAGTCCTGTATGTTTCAGTTAGGAGAGGTTAAGCAGCTGCTTTTTACTCTGCCGCCATCTTAACTAGGAAGTTCCAGAACCTCAGGCTTTCTTGACAAAGATATTGAGGTGGTTTGCCTTTTCCTTGTCCAACTCATTTTACAAATGAAAAAATGGGGGCAAACAGGATTAAGTGACTTTCCCAGGGTCATACATCTAGTAAATGTCTGAGATCAGATTTGAACTAAAGAAGATGAGTCTTCCTGACTCCAAACCTAGCACTCTAGCCACTTCACCGCCTAGGTGCCTTTTTTATAGCCAACAAGCAGTAAGCACCATGGGATCTTGTATTCTTTGAACCTTTCTGTCGATTGTATGACTGTAAAGATATTATCAGCTGTAGGATATCATTTGGGACAGCCTGCCTATTCTCATACTTCTGTCAAGGATGCCTTCAATATATGTGCTGATTATTCTCATAACTATATTATAGATGGGAAAGTAGGCAAATTAGTTCATAGTTCTTTATATTTTCTTGATCACCTTTGCCAGGAATAGCAAGTCATTTTTTCTAAGCTTATAGTATCCTTCCCTCCATCCATCCTCCAATATTCAAATCATATTCTTCTTTACCTGACTACCATGGATGAAAGTAAATATTTCATTACCTGGATTCCCATAGTATTTGCTGTCTATACTAACAGAATTTCACAAGACCTCAGAACTAAGAGAAATTTCAGAAACCACCCAGTCCAACTTATACCTGGGCTGGAGTTCCTACCTTCAGTCCTTCATTCCAAAGTCCCTTCCATCTCCCCAACAAGTAGTCATCTAACCACAGGTATCTGCTGGCAAATGTGTAACAACCAGCTCTCAAGGATGTGGGGATGGGGAGGGAGACCCTATTTGCACAACACACTTTTAAGTTGAATCTACCCTAATAATACTTTCTCCCTCGTTTTCTTAAATTGATCATCAACAAAACAATAAGTCAAATCTTGATTTATAGCATTTGCTGATTTCAGAGATGTAAATGCTGACACTAAAAATTTAACAATTAGCTCTCAAAAGCCAGTACAAGCCAACTGTAGCATATCACATCACTCTTTATTGCCTTTTTAAAAAAACCCTTACTTTCTGTCTTGGAATCAATATTGTGTATTGGCTCCAAGGCAGAAGAGTGGAAAGGGTGGGCAATGGGGCTCAAGTGACTTGCCCAGGGTCACACAGCTGGGAAGTATCTGAGGCCAGATTTGAATCTAGGACCTCCCATCTCTAGGCCTGGCTTTCAATTCACTGAGCTACCCAGCTGCCCCTTCTTTATTGCCTGTTAAAGGCTTCTAGTATTGGGGAACTCACTAGCTCCCAAGGTAACTTATTTTATTTGGGGATCATTCTAATTATTTAGGAAATTTTCCCTTATATGGGTGCCTCCCTATCCCATGAATCAATTTCTCCAAGTTCTACCTTCTGAGACCAAGCAAGTCAAGTCTAATCCCTCTTCTACATAAAAGTCCCTCAGATATTTAAAGAAGTGGTTAGGATCTCTCTAAGTCTTCCCTTCTCTAGACTAAACATTCCCAGTTAGTTCCACTGATCTTTTTTTTTTGTTTGTTTGTTTGTTTTTTTATATTTTTAAACCCTTAACTTCTGTGTATTAGTTCCTTGGTGGAAGAGTGGTAAGGGTAGGCAATGGAGGTCAAGTGACTTGCCCAAGGTCACACAGCTGGGAAGTGTCTGAGGCCAGATTTGAACCTAGGACCTCCCGTCACTGATCTTTTAATAGCATAGTTTCAATTTCTCTCTGAATGTGCTCCTCTAGTTATACATTATCCATCATGTAAGTCCTTCCCAAAATCTAGACGTGGTCTATGCAGAGCAAGGAACAAAGGTACTGTGTGGATGTTATATTTCTGTCAATGTGTGACAGTAACAGCTAGCCTTTATATGGATCTTTTAGGTGGTACAGTGAATAGAATGCCAGACTAGCATCAGGAAGACTTGAATTCAAATCCATCCTCAGACACTTCCTTGTTGTGTGACTCTGGGCAAACTACTTGACTTAATTTGCCTCAGTTTCTTCATCTGTAAAAAGGGCTGGAGAAGGAAATAGCAAGCCATTTCCAGTATCTTTGTCAAGAAAAACCCAAGAATTGGGCATAAAAGAAATGACAGACTAACAACAAATACTCGTTTGCAAAACACTTTACATTTGTGACAAATCTCATTATACCTTCATAATAACCATATGACACAGATGTTATTATCCCCATTTTAGAGAAGAAGAAACTGAGGCTCAGGGAGACGAAGGGACTTGCCCCCTGGTCGTAGAGTAAGCATATATCTAAAGCTGAATTTTAAATCCATTCTTCCTGACTCTGAGTCCAACACTTTATCTACTTTGCCCTACATGTCAGTTTCCCTAATATATCCTAAAGTCGCATTAGTTTTTTGAATTATCCCACCTCACTATTGAAGCATATTAAGATTTAAGCCTACTAAAATCTCCAAGACCTTCTGATGTGAACATTTGTTTAGCTACATCTCCGTTATTCTGTACTTGCATGGTTGATTTTTTTTCATCCAAGTGTATCCCTATTTATCCCTATTAAAATTCAACTTATTAGATGTCCTAAACTGTCGATATCTTTTGGGATCCTAATTCATCCATTCAGGTATTACCCTATTCCTCCTGGCTTTGTGCAATCAATAAATTTGACAAATATGCCCTGAATAATTTCATCCAGCCATTAATAAAAGTGTTGAATAGAACAGAGCTGAGGAGGAAGCCCTATGGCACTCCACTAGAGACCTCCTTCCTGGTAGACATCCATCTATTAAACAGGGATTCTTTGGGTACAGTCACTCCGCTAAATACTATGTGCTATCATGCCCATGAAGATTACGTGAAAGAATCTGCCAGACACCTTGCTGAAGTCAGGATACTATCTATGTTCTGCATCCCCCAACTCACTAAGTATACCAATACAGAAAAGGGGGTTAGTTTAAAATGACTTGTTCTTGGTGAACCCATCCTGGTTCCTAGTGATTATATATCTTTCCTCTCTAAGTCCTCATAAACCATTTACTCACTGTCAGAATTCTTCCAGGGATGGACAGCAAGCTTACTCATCCATAGTTTCTAGCATTTACCTTTTTTCCTTTTGGTGAACATTGGAACAACATTCCCTCATTTCCAAGCCCCCAAGAACTCTTATTCTCCCCAGTTCCTCAGAGGTCTCTAACAAGGGTTCTGAGATTTCATAGGTAAATTCTTTCAGTAGCATCAGATATAGTTCTCTGAGCCAAGAGACTTGAGAACAATGAATGATTAGGTGCTCTTTTCTCAGCTCCTTTTTACCTCCAGGTCCCATGGCTAGATCCTGATCTGCCAAACCTTGCTGGGTCATCCTGGAATTCCTCTGGACACTTGGGGTCTTCTTGCCCCCAGAACATCCAATCACACCTGCTACCTTCTCAACTTGGAATATCCCTCCATAATTCCCACTCCCTTCTCTCATTGGAGGCTCCATTTTGTGTAGGGACTTTGGTCGGTTTTCATTCCTCTCTTGACCCTGTTTTTGAATTTCCAGACTTCCAGCCCCCTCGTCCCTTAGCTCCTTTGCTATGTTGTCTTCTCCAGTTAGAACTAAGGTCCTTAAGGCTCAGCAATCGTCTTTCTTTTTGCTCATTTATATCCCCCGACTCACTAGATATACCAATATAGAAAATGAGATTAGAGTGACATCAGCAAGACTGTCTATGATAAACCCAAAGAGCCCAATTTTGGGGACAAAAATCCACTATTTGACAAAAACAGTTGGGAAAATTGGAAAACAATATGGGAGAGATTAGGCTTAGATCAACATCTCACACCTTACACCAAAATAAATTCAGAATGGGTGAATGACTTGAATATAAAGAAGGAAACTATAAGAAAATTAGTGGAACATAGAGTAGTATACCTGTCAGATCTATGGGAAAGGGAAATTTTTAAAACCAAGCAAGAGTTAGAAAAAATTACAAAATGTAAAATAAATAATTTTGATTATATTAAATTAAAAAGGTTTTGCACAAACAAAAACAATGCAACCAAAATCAGAAGGGAAACAGCAAACTGGGAAAAAATCTTTATAACAAAAAACTCTGACAGAGGTCTAATTGCTCAAATATACAAGGAGCTAAATCAATTGTATAAAAAATCAAGCCATTCCCCAATTGATAAATGGGCAAGGAACATGAATAGGCAATTTTCAGATAAAGAAATCAAAACTATCAATAAGCACATGAGAAAGTGTTCTAAATCTCTAATAATTAGAGAAATGCAAATCAAAACAACTCTGAGGTGCCATCTCACACCTAGCAGATTGGCTAAAATGATAGAAGGGGAGAGTAATGAATGCTGGAGGGGATGTGGCAAAATTGGGACATTAATGCATTGCTGGAGGAGTTGTGAACTGATCCAACCATTCTGGGTGACAATTTGGAACTATGCTCAAAGAGCTCTAAAAGACTGCCTACCATTCAATCCAGCCATAGCATTGCTGCGTTTGTACCCCAAAGAGATCATGGATAAACAAACTTGTGTGAAAATATTTATAGCTGCGCTTTTTGTGGTGGCAAAAAACTGGAAAACAAAGAGGTGCCCTTCAAATGGGGAATGGCTGAACAAATTGTGGTATATGCTGGTGATGGAATACTTTTGTGCTCAAAGGAATAATAAACTGGAGGAATTCCATGTGAACTGGAAAGACCTCCAGGAACTGATGCAGAGTGAAAGGAGCAGAGCCAGAAGAATGTTGTACACAGAGACAGATAACTGTGATAAAATAGAATTAATGGACTTCTGTACTAGCAGCAATGCAATGACACAGGACAGCTATGAGGGATTTATGGAAAAGAACTCTACCCACATTCAGAGGAAGATCTACAGGAGAGGAAACATAGAAGAAAAATAACTGCTTGAGCACGTGGGTTAATGCGGACATGGTTGGGGATGTAGACTTGAAATGACCACACCAATGTAACTATCAATAATATGTAAATAAGTCTTGATTGATCACACATGTTAAAACCAGTGGAAATGTGCGTTGGATATGGGGGGAGTGTTAAGGAGGGTGAAGGGAAAAGTAAAAACAAGAATCATGTAACCATGGAAAATTTTTCTAAAAAAATAAAATATTTTTTTAAAAAATGAGGTTAGTATAAAATGATTTGTTCTTGGTGAACCCATCCTGGTTCCTAGTGATTATATCTTTCACTTCTAAGTACTCATAAATCATTTACTCATCTGTCAGAATTTTTCCAGGGATGGACATCAAGTTCACCCTTCTATAGTTCCTAGCATTTACCTTTTTTACTTTGGAAAAAACTGGAACATTTCCTCCTTAGCACAATGCCTGGTATGCAGTAAGCATTTAATAAATGCTCCTCCTCCTCCTCACCAATCTTGGACTTCAAGTCCCTTTAAATAATACTTTCTAATTTGTGGGATGGAAAAGAAAGATAAAAATAAAAGGTAATTGTTGGGGGGGGGCTAGCTGGGTAGCTCAGTGGATTGAGAGTCAGACCTAGAGATGGGAGGTCCTGGGTTCAAATCTGCCCTCAGGCACTTCCTAGTTGTGTGACCCTGGGCAAGTCACTTAACCCCCATTCCCTAGCCCTTGCCGCTCTTCTGCCTTGGAACCAATACACAATATTGATTCTAAGACAGAAGGTAAGGGTTTTAAAAAAAGGCAATTGGTTAAATTGAGGGGTGGATGGATGGATGGATGGATGGATGGATGGATGGAATGAAAGACTGAAGTTAGAATTGTCCTAATGCAGGACAGATCAAACCAAATTATGCTCTTGTTAATCTTTCTTAATTCATTCTTCTTCCCCATGCACTGGTTCCTGGGGCTTAGCAAAGAAGTGGGAGGGGGGTATTGTCCCAAAGCAAGGAGAGATGGCATTTTTCAGCTCCACCCTTGGACCATCTTAGGCTTTTAACATATACTTACACAGACACACATAGATATACAAATATTTTGTTGTTTTTATCCACTCATTTCCATTGTAGCCATCTCTTCATGGCCCCATTTGGGGGATTTTTTTTTTAGCAAAGAGACTGGAGTGGTATACCATTTCCTTCTCCAGCTCATTTTACAGATGAGGAAACTGAGGCAAACAGAGAGAAGTGACTCGTCCAGGGTCGCACAGCTCGGAAGTGTCCGAGGCTGGATTTGAAATCAGGTCTTTCTGACTTGGGGCCCCAAGCTCCAGCCAGCATACCATTGAGCCACCGTATAGACACACATATACGGTCCTCCCCGTGGCAGTCTCTCAGCTCCTTGGGGACACCCGGAAGGATTTGCTGGTCCTTGAGAGGACGCCCCCGAGACGGTCCCCGCCGTGGCCTCCTGCCCCGGCCTCCCTCTGCCCCTCACTCGGGCGGCCTCCTCGCTTACTGTCACGTCCCCGGGCTGCCACAAGACTGTTTACACTCATTTGTTCCATTTAGAGGCCCAGCGCCGGGATGTCAGCGGCTGAACATCGAAGGGCCATCCAATGCATATTTTATGGAGACCCATGTAGCCTAATCACTTAGGCACTGGGGGGCCCATTAGGAAAAGGCTCCATTTAAAATGAGATTGCCTTGCATGGGGCGTTTGAAAAATGGGACAGCGGCATAGCTTTGGGCATTGTGCTTGGTATTTCAAGTCAGAAGACCTGGGTTCAAATCCTGCCTCTGTTGCCTATTTGCTCTGTGCCCCTGGGTGAGTAATTACTCCCTTCTCAAAGCCTCAGTTGCCTCATCTTTAAAATAAGGGGATACAAGAGGCAAATGGGTAGCTTGGTGGATGGAGAGCCAGGCCTAGAGATGGGAGGTCCGAGGTTCCAATATGACCTCAGACACATCCCAGCTGTGTGACCCTGGGTTAGTCACTTAACCCCCATTGCCTACCCTTACCACTCTTCTGCCTTGGAGCCAATACACAGTATTGATTTTAAGACAGAAGATAAGGGTTTAAAAATAAATAGATAAAATAAGGGGATTCAGGGCAGCTGGATGTTTTGAGGAATAGAGCCACGCATGGAGATGGGAAGTTCTGGGTTCCAATATGGCTTCAGACACTTCCTAGCGGTGTGACCCTGGGTTAGTCACTTAACCCCCATTGCCTGGCCCTTCCCACTCTTCTACCTTAGAAAAGATTCTAAGACAGAAGGTAAGGAGTTTTCAAATCAAATTAAATTCAGGGTCAAGCCAAGGCATCCTTGAGGAAGAAAGGAGGCACCATGGATGTGCCGGACAGGAGAGACCCCCCACCTTGACCACCGTCTGCCCTCGGACCATGAGCCTCAGGGCCTCGGGAAGGGCTCCCGGTGCCCACAGCCATCTTCCTGGGAAGCCACCCCTGGAGAGGCAGCCTGAGAGCCACCCGCCGCAGGGGCGACGGCTACATTTATGGAATACCCCGAAAAGGAATTCCTTGTCACCGAAATCTTTGGCCCTGTCAAAGGGTTCAACTCGAGAAACACGTGTGATTTTATCCGTGGGAACAACATTAAAGCAGAGGCATCACATCTGCTTTGCCGCTGCGCCCTGAGGACCGCGAGACCTTTCTGTGTGATTTGCTACTGAAGCCCCCCTCATTAGAATGGGAATTCCTCCAGAGCAGGGACCGTCTTCATTTTCTACTTGTGTCCCCAGTGTTAGCACATAGTTGACTTTTTTTTTTTAACTCTCATCTTCTGTCTTGGAATCCATAGTGGTTATTGGTTCTGAGGAAGAAGAGCAGTAAGGGCAGGGCAATGGGTGTAAGTGACTTGCCCAGGGTCATACGGCCAGGACGTGTCTGAGGCCAGATTGGAACCCAGGATGTCCCGTCTCCAGGCCTGGCTCTTAAACCACTAAGTCACCCAGCTGCCCCCATTTGGTATTGATTTTTTTTTTAATTTTTTTTAAACCCTTAACTTCTGTGTATTGACTTATAGGTGGAAGATTGGTAAGGGTAGGCAATGGGGGTCAAGTGACTTGCTCAGGGTCACACAGCTGGGAAGTGTCTGAGGCCGGATTTGAACCTAGGACCTCCCGTCTCTAGGCCTGGCTCTCACTCCACTGAGCTACCCAGCTGCCCCCTGGTATTGATTTTAAGACAGAAAGCAAAGGTTTAAAAAAAAACCCTCTATGGGAAAAGGATGTGGGTTCCCTGGGTGTGTAGACAACTAGCAGCTCTTGTCTGAAAGCTAGTGTTTCTGGTGGGAATAATGAGGGGCGCAGACGCGGGGGCACCCCGGGCCCCAGAGAGTCACTCAAAGCACAGACACAGACCCAGAGAGACATAAACACTCAGAGACACACAGAAGTGCAGGTATGGCACCCAAAGCCATGCAGGCACAGTCACACACAGACTCACATGTAGCCACACACAGACACACACGTAGCCACACACAGACACACGATGGCTTCACGAGTCATACAGAAATATACACCCACAAATTCCCGCACCCCCAACCACCCAATCAGGTATTACCAGACACAGAAAGTGCTGCAGACGTACCCGTGTACAGACGGGCACCCACAGCCACAGATGTCCATGGGCACCTGCCCACCCATAAGAGTGTACAACTCGAAGACTGTGGGTAAATGTGCCACAGTTCTCACAAGAGGCAGGTAAAGACCATCTCAGGCATGGAAAAGAAAAGTCAGAGTCATACACGCCTGTATACTCACACAGAGGGACACACAGACAGGGTCAAACCCCTGGCCATGGGCTTCCACACAGTCACACACATTTGGG
>NC_058131.1:317666977-317679815 GCF_016433145.1 Gracilinanus agilis
TCTCTCTCTCTCTCTCTCTCTATCTATCTATCTATCTAGTCTCTCCCCACCATCTCCAGTCTAATGGAAAGAATGCTGACCTTGAAGTGGGAAGTCCTGGTTTTGAATCTCCACTCACTGCTGTGTGACTCTAAGCAAATCACTTTACTCTGAACCTCAGCTATCTCACTTGCAAAATGTCCATTCTGATAGTTACTTACCTCTCAGGGCTGTTCCAGGGAAGGCATAAGAATGGGATTTATTCTTCTCTCTTTGCCCCCTGCCTCTCCCTACCCTCTTCCTCTCTACCCATTTCTTTCTCTACTTCTCTTCTGCCTCTAATTTTTCTTCTACCTCTTTCTCTCCTTTTCCTCTTCTCTCTTTTTTTAGGGCTTTTAAAAAATTCAATTAATAAGCATTTATTTTCTCTCTCCACCAAACTCCCATTAAGAAAAAAAGGAAAACAAAGCCCTTATAAGAAACATGCATAGTCAAGCAAAACAAATTCCCACATCAGCCATGTAAAAATGTGTCTCGATTCTTATGCCACAGGGATGCTCCATCACATTCATCTACCACAATTTGTTCAGCCGTTCCCCCATTGAGGGGCAACGCCCTTCTTTGCCACACCACAAAAAGAGCTGCTATAGATATTTGTACATAGAGGATCTTTCCCTCTTTCTTTGATCCCTTTGAGATCTAGGCCTCAGGACGGCACTGATGGGTCAAAGGCTCTGCACGGTTTAGTAAGTCGGGGGCCATAGTTCCTAACTGCCTTCCAGAAAGCCTGAATAATTTACAGTCCTACCAAAAATGCTGAATGCACCAGTTTTCCCAAAATCCTTCCAACAGTGTCATTTTCTTTTTTTGTGTCAACATTGCCAAACTGAGAGGCAGGAGATGGAAACTCAGAGTTTGCATTTAGTGTTTTATTTCTCTAATTATTAGTGATTTGGAGCATTTTTTTCTCTATAGCCATCAAAAGCTAACATTTCTTTTTTTTTTTAAACTCTCTGTTCAGGGCATCTAGGTAGCACAACAGGAATGCCATAGCCTGGGTTGGGGAGGACCTGGGTTCAAATCTGACCTCAGAAACTTCCTAATTGGCATTTAACCCTAATTGCCTAGCCCTTGCCACTCTTCTATCTTAGAAATAATACTAAAATAGAAGGTAAATCTCAGCGATACAATGTTTGGGACATTCCTGAAAGACTTATGACAGGGAATGCTATCCACCTCCAGAGAAAGAACTCTTAGAGTCGTCTTTCATACGGTTTTATTTGGGGATTTGGGTAATATGTGACTTTGCTCTTACAACAATGGCCAATATGGAACTGTGCTTTGCATAACGATAAAAATGAAATTAAAATTAAAAAACAGAAAGAAGGTAAAGGCTTAAAAAAAAGTATCTTTCAACCACCTACCAAATGGGGAATTATTTATTCTTACAAATTTAAATCAGTTCCTTATAGACCTTAGAAATAACTCCTTTAATAGAGAAACTTACTGCAAAGATTCTTCTTGGTCAACTATTTCCCTTCTCATCTCAGCTTCATTCACCCTACACTCTTTTTTTAATTACAATTTTTTCAACCAAGAAAAATCTGCCTTTCTCTTCTACACCAATCCCTCATTAGAAAAATAAAACCTTTGTAACACATATACATAGTTATCCAAAAGAATTCCCAAATTAGCCATGCTTCCATTTAAGTGTATAATATATCTCCACATATGTATATGTATTTATGTTTATGTATACACATATATGGGTATATATTGTTGTTGTTTAGTCATTTTTCAATCATGTCTGACTCTTTGTGACCCCATTTGGGGTTTTCTTGGCAAAGATACTGGCATGGTTTGCTATTTCTTTCTCCAGCTCATTTTACAGATGAGGAAACTGAGGCAAACAAGGTTAAGTGACTTGCCCAGGATCACATAGCTAGTAAGTATCTAGTAAGGCCAGATTTAAACTCAGGTCTTCCTGACTCCAGGCCTGGCAATCTATCTACTGCACCAGCTAACTACATTTATATTTATATCATACATATATAATATTAACTTTTATTTATTTACATACTAATTAATGTCTTCATCTGCAACCTTAATCAATCACCTGTCAGGAGTCACATAGGTACCATGTCTCATCATGAGGCCTCTGGAACCATAATTGGGCACTGCATTGCTCTAAGTTTCCCATTTTCTCTTTATAAAGAAGAAGAGAAGTGGAGAGAGAAGGCAAGTGCTCTAAATTTTGAGCAATCAGCTTCTGCTCCCCTGCCACTCTTCTCTTTCCCTTGCCCAGAGCCCAATCATAGGTTTATGTCCTTTCTTTCCTTTTAAATTTCTTTAAGCAATCCACCCCATTTAGTCATCTTGTTTCACTCAGGACTACTCTATCCCTTGCAGAGGGCAACTAAGTGGCACAGTGGATGCAGTGCCAGCATTGGAGTCAGGAGGACTAAAGTTCAAATCTGGCTTCAGACACTTACTAATTGGGTGGCCTTGGACAAGTCACTTAACTGTGTTTGCCTCAGTTTCTTCATCTATAAAATGAGCTGAAGAAGGAAACAGGCAAACTACTCCAGGATCCTTGTCATGAACACTCCAAATAGGGTCACAGAGAGTCAGACATAATAGAAAAATGATTGAACAAAAATTTCCTTCCTTAATCTGCCTTCTCTGTTATTTCTCCTTCCCTTTTCCCCTTGTTCTTCTGTTTTCTTTTTGAGTGAAAATGTATTTTTGCATTCAACTGGGTATCTTTTCTTCTCCCTTTGACAGATTCAGATGAGAGAGAAGTTTCTGTCCCCTGTTCTTGCTACCCTTTCCTTCTTTTTTACATAGCCTTTTACTTGTACATCCAAATTATGTGAGATCATTTACCCCATCCTTCCTCTCCCTCTTCACCCTTAGTGTATTCCTTTGCCCTCCCTTTCCTTTTTTCTTTTAAGATCATCAGAACACAACAAAACCATTCCCAGGTCCTCTGTCTCATTGGACTCCCTCTATGACCTCTGATGATGAAAGGACCCCACGGGGACAAAAGTCATCTCCCCATATTAGAATGTTAACAGTCCATCCTGTAAGTCCTTATGATTGCTCCCTCATATTTACCTTTAAATATTTCTCTTAACTATTGGGTTTGCATTTCGAAGTTTCTATCCTGACTTGATCCCTTCATCAGGAATGATTAGTAGAACTCTTTTCCATTGAAGTTTTTTTTTTTTTTACCTCTGTACAATTATACTCAGTTTTGCTGGCTAAGTTATTTTTGATTACAAGACAATATCTTTTGCTTTCTCTAAGCTTTCTGCTCTTGTTCAGTGATGGTCGCTAAATCTTGTGTGATCCTAACTGTGGCGCCTCAGTCCTTAAATTTTTTTCTTTCTTAACTGCCTGTAGTATTTTTTTCGCTTTATCTGATAGCTTTTAATTTTGGCTATAATGTTCTTGGGATTTTTTATTTTGAGGATTCTTTGAGAAGGCAAGAAGTGGGCTCTTTCTATTTTCACTTTGCTTTCTAGTTCTAAGAGATCTGGATAGTTTCCTTTTATGATTTTGTTAAAAATATAGTACCTTTAATATTTAAATATGGCTCTTTTTTTGGTCTGGATTTCAAGTAGTCCAATGATTTTTAAATTCTTTCTTTTATTTATATTCCAAGTCAGTCATTTTTTATTTGCAGTATCTTACATTTCTTCTATTTTTTCTGATCTTTCAACTAGGTTTTGATATTTCTTATTATCTCTTTGAGTCATTAACTTCTAATGGGGACATTATCATTTTCTAGGGCAAGTTGGTAGTGCATTAGATATAGTATTGGGCCTGGAGTCAGGGAGACTCATCTTCCTGAATTCAAATATGACCTCACTACTATACTAGCTGTGTGACCTTGAACAAGTCACTTAATACTATCTAACTCAGTTTCCTCATCTGTAAAGTGAACTGGAAAAGTAAATGGCAAGGCATTACTGTATTTTTGCCCATAAAACCTTTTCTTTGAAGTTTTGCTTGTAGATATTTAAAAATTATTCTGGGTTTTATGTCTTAAGTATCCTGATTATCATAACAGCTCTTAATGCTAGGAATCTTTTTGTTGTTGTTGTTTGCTCATCCTTCCAGCTTCCTTCCTGACTTTGGAACTTGTAAAAAGATCTAGACTCTCTGCACTTCTGCAGAAAATGGCTAGGTTATACTTGCTCCTATTTTGTGTCTTCTTGGATACTACTTTTGTTTTCTCAGGGTATTGATGTCTACCCCAAGCATATGAAGACTTCCCCTGATGGAATGGGTGGATGAGAACAATTTGTTCCAATGGTCATGAAAGTGGCCAGACGACCTGCTGTGGAGAACTCAGAGCTTGGTCAGACATTGAAGATGCCAAAGTCATTCACTGCATTTTCAGCCATTGCCAGTAATCCTAACTTTTGTCTTGCCACTGAACTTCAAAACTCTGGAAGAGAGAATAAAACTGGTAACTTCATAGCAAACTTTCCTCACTTAAATCCAGTTCACATGCAAGTCAAAACATCACCTCATGTCATTGAATCTCTTTAAAAACTAAGGATGAGAAACAATTAAAGGGCACCAGGGACAACTTAGACTGAAGAATTGTATGCATTCAGTGCTTCCAAAATTGTCTGAGGCAAGGCAAAATCTGATCATTGTCCTCCTGGTCTGAGCTCTGCACATTCTTGTTCTGGATCTGAACAACACAACTGTAGACTTTCTCATGGTTCAAGCTCCAGTAACCTATTGCCAAACTCAGATATTGCCAGCCAATTGGAAAACCCTGCAGGTTCAGAGCAAAAGAAGTGCATGTTCCCCTTTGGTTATTCTTGTCCTGGTTATTCTTTAGGCTTCAGATTGCAGTGGAGACTTAAACTGAAACCCAGAGGTAAGAGCCATACAATTCCTCCTTGATTTTCCTCACTTCAAGAAAAGTTTGAGCCTGATACTTCTCCTTTCCCTGAACTACCTCCTCTAGGGACAGATCCCTGAATCTGTGACTCAGAAGTGAATAATGAGCTTCCAGTTGGCACCTGTTACTTCTCCCTGCACAAGATTAGGTCTCTGTGCAGGATCTGAGACCTCCTCTTGCCTAGAGCACAACTGCCAGTAAGCCCTTTATTCAGTCTTCATGCTAAAGGGCTCTGTGGTATACTCTAACCTATACTCCAAACTCCAAATATAGTTCTGTAGATTTCTATCTCTTTATATGGATCTGGGCTAGAAAAAATCCAATCAGGATTTCCCAAACAGGACTAAATCTGGTGAATTTTCTAGGTGTCTATGGAGGAATTGAGGGTGGGGGAAAGTTTGGTTGTACTATTCTATCATCTTAACTGGTTCTTCTTCCTCTCTCCCTTTCCTTCTCTCTCTTCCCTGCCCCTTTCTATGTCTCTATTCTCTTCTCATCTTATGTCTTTCTCTCCTTCTCCTCTTTTTTCTTTCTATCTTCCTCTATTTCCTCACCTTTCTCTCTCCCTCCCTGATCCATTTCTTTCTCTACTTCTCTTTACACCTTATTTTCTCTTCTCTTTTCTCCATTTCTCTCTCTTCTCCCTATTTGTTTCCCCCTTTTCTCTCTCCTCTCCTTTTGTTATTTTCTCTTCCTCTCTCCTTTCATTTCTCTTCCCACTTTTCTATCCATGTCTATCTTCTCTTCTCCTTTTCTCATTTATTTTCCTTCTCTCTTTCCTTTCATTTCTCTCTCTCCTTTTCACTATCTCAATCTCTTCCCCTCCCTTCCACATTTTTCTCTTTTTCTCTCATCTTTCCCTCTCCCTTCCTCTCCAACACCTGCAACAACAAAGCCAAAATGTTGGAGAGAGGTCTTGAGTTGATGGTGGTCTGCAGCAACCTCTATTGTCAACCCACATCCAATACCTAGTAACTAACTAGGAATAGAGACCCTAGTAAACATAGGGAACTATTTAGACTAGAAATAAATGTGTCTTAGTTGTCTCTTCCATCTATTCAAGCCCTTCTCAATACTTCTATAATATAGTCTATTACAGAGAACCCAAAAGTCTCAAATAGTAATAGATTCCATATTTGTCACCAGAGGACCAGGCTATTTAAAGCATAAGGAGGCTCATTACTGAAACTTTTTTTGGTCCGAGCAGCTCATAGAAGGACTGCAATCCCAAGTATTAGGGTTATAGAGAATTAAAAATCTTTGAAGAGAGAATCATTGAGTAACCAACCAGGCTAGCTCACCAAAGGTTCAGAAGCTAGAAGGAATTCTAGGGAGAAACTGAATGCCAGAAAGGGTAAGTGACTTGTCCATAGTCACCAGGTAGGACATATCAAAGCCAGAATTTAAACCTTGGCCATGTGACATTAAATATATTATTCAAGGGACCTTGTCAGAGCACAAAGACTTAGACCCTGTACTTAAGGAATTTCCATACAGCGGAGTCAATACTAAAAAACAGGACAACATATGTTTAAATATTATTAATAAATAGAAAACATTTGGTGACCTACAGTATCATTTTTACCAGTCTGTTGCTGCCAAGGCTGTTCAGCTACTGGAGAATGAGGGAGTAGAACAAGCATTATATTTTGTGAGAGAAGAGTGAGTTCAAATCAAGGTTCTGCCCCTTATTATCTGCATGTCCTTGGACAAGTCATCTCTCAGGTCTTCAATTTCTTTATCTGCAAAAAAAAGGTGGGAGGGATTACCTCTGAGGTCCCTTCTTTGAGGTCCCTAAATCTATGACCATGGATGAGATCATCTATAAGACCTCTTCTCGTTCCAAATTCTATCGCCCTAACTCTTGGTCCTAGTGGGCAGATCTAAGAACAATGGTCAGAAATTTTAGAGTGAAAAATTTCAACTCAATATGAGGAAAGAGAATTGTCCAATAAGGGAGAAAATGTACTTTCACAAGAGGTAGCAAGTTCCCCATATCTGGAAGTGTCTAAGAAGAAATTAAATGACCATTATTTGGAAATGCTATAGAGGTTTCTATAGCATTAGGATATTCTATAGCATCTAGGAGATTTCTACTCAAAAAAAGGTTTAAGAAGATATCTCTAAATTTAGGAGAAAGAACGCTGTCCACATCCAGAGAAAGAACTGTAGGAACAAATGCAGAAGAAAAACATATGATCAATCACGTGGTTTGATGGGGATATGATTGGGGTTTTGGTGTTAAAAGATTGCTCTACTGAAAATATGAATAACATGGAAATAGGTTTTGAACAATGATACAGTGGAACTGCTTGGCAACTCTGGGAAGGGGGAGAATCATGAATCATGTAATCACGTAAAAATATTCTAAATAAATTTTTCAAAAAAAGATACCTCTAAAGTCAATCCAATCCAATCCAATCCAAAAGAAATTTATTAAGCAACTACTATGTACAAAGCAATAGACTAGGGACCAGGAATATAAAAACAGATAAAAATCAGTCCCTCAAAGAGTTTATGCTTTTCTTGGAAGTTTGTGTGGGTGAGGTGCAAAATTGCAATATGTAAACTAATAATAATAACAATAACAATTGACATTTATATAGTACTTTAAATTTTGTAATGTTCTTTATACATACATTATCTCATTTGAGCTTCACAACAGCCTTGTGAGTTAGGAACTACAAGATTTATTATCCCCATTTGACAGGATCTCCTATTCCCACCGGGAGAGGTTAAGTGGTCATACAACTAATAATTGTCAAAAGCAAGATTTGAACTCATGTCTTTCTGATTCTACATCAAGCATGTGCTGCACCAAAGTATCTCTAAAATACAAGTGCATATATGATGCCTTGAGCTGAGGCAGAACACTAATAATTAGAGGGATAAGGAAAAACTTCCTTGAGAAGATGGCACGTTAGCTGAGCCTTGAATAAAGCAGGAACCTATGAGGCAGAGGTACATTCTGGGCAAAGGAAATAGCCTGTGCAAAGTCATTTTACTTTACAATAACAAAAAAGCTTTCATTTTGATAAAGCTTTTAAGTGTTTCTTCATAAAAGCCTCAAGAAGTTGATAGTATATATTTAAAAAAAAAGTTGATAGGGAGGTCCTAGGTTCAAATCTGGCCTCAGACACTTCCCAGCTGTGTGACCGTGGGCAAGTCACTTGACCCCCATTGCCTACCCTCACCACTCTTCTGCCTTGGAGCCAATACACAGTATTGACTCCAAGATGGAAGTAAGGGTTTAAAAAAAAAGTTGATAGTATAAGATTTACAAATATTTGGCACACATGTAGGAAGGAAAGTGGTCAAGAGCACACAGGTGGCCCGGGGCATTTACACCACTGAGAAACCTACCATTGCCAATTAGTGTTGTAATCCCAGTGCTCTCTGCTGCCTTTTCCAGGGCATCACATTTCTCCTAGACTTCACCACTGATCTCATGGTCACTGAGTTGCTTTCAGCTACCACATACTGGGCTCCAACTCTAGCTTTTTCAGGACCAGATGCTACTCTTTTTGTTGACATATATAGAGAGAGATGTAGTAACTAGGAAGCCTCTACCCAGCAGGAAGAACTAAAGCTCTTTAATCCCTCACTGAGTGCCTTTAAACACCAGACCCAGATCAGCAGTAAATAAAAGCCTACAGAAAATATCAAGCAATGAAAACTTCTAATTTTTTGACCAATTTTTTCCTTTTTTCCGACCAAATTTCCTTGATCCTAGACAACTATTTAACTTAGAGCTAGACTATTCCTTTTAACTCCTTTCAAGATTCACAAACTGTGAGTCATCATCTGAAAACTCATTTTGGAGATTCATCCCAAACCTGCCTCAAGAAGGTGTTAAAGTGGACCTAGAATCATGAGGCTTTTCTTACTCCCAAGATTCTCTGTGATTGGCATTAAATGAATCCAGGGAGCATGAATGAAAACTAGGTGAAGAAGACAGGGCCATCACCCTCCATCCCAACTTTACATATCTGGTCTTATTATGCTTGCCTATCATCCATTTAGAAAGCTCATCATTTTGGTATCTACCTAAGCTAATACTCCATTCATGAAAGTAAGAAGAGTGAGGGGCAGTGAGGGAAGGTGATTTAGCTGTAGCCACATGGCTAATAAGTAGCAAAACCGGGACTAACCCCCAAAGAATGCAAAACATAAGATCCAAGATTTTTAGTTAGAAAGGACTCTTAAAGGTCATCTAGTCCAACCTCATAGGTGAGTTAACCAAAGCTGATAAAAGCTAAGAAACTTGCCCATGACCCTGCAAGAAGTAAGTGACAGAGTCAGGATTTTAAAACATGGCTCTCAGCAGTAGAATTTAATGTCTCCTCAAATCACTAAAAGGTCTATAGTGCTTTAAGGTTTCCAAAAAAAATTTTTATACATTACAAAAGGCAAGTGGATAAAGAATATCTATCATCCAGACTATGCTATTTAGCTGTTTAGTCAATTCACAGCCGCCATTGCTGTGTTGGACAAACAACGAGAATGGAAAATGAGGTAGAACCATATAGGAACACCAAGGAGAGGCAAGCCTAGATTTACACCTGGGAAATTATTCAGTGTTGGTAAGGAACCTAAACTCCTTCCATCTTTTTGACACCAATATTCTTCCAGGGATGATAATGAGAGTGACGGGGATGGGGATGATAATGATGGTAGTGATAATGATTACGATGATGGCGATGCCTCCCCTTTCTATTTTATTTCCCCATTAAACACTTCTTCCAGTTTCTCCCTTCTTTATAAAGCTGCTGAAGTAATCTTTAAATTTAAGTTATTTAAAAATAAATAAAATTTTCTTTAGATTTAGCACAGGTCATTCCTCAAGTCACTACTAATAAAAAAAAATCTTCAGTGCTTCTCTCATTGTGCCTAGAATTAAATATAGTCTCCTCAGCTTTGTACTTAAAGCCCTCACCCCAATCTCAATCCAATCTTCCTTCCCAGTCTTGTTTCATGTAGGCCTTTTTACACATTAAACATTCTAGCCCAACTGGCCCCTTACCTGGTATTTCATCTCCCACTCCACACCTTTGCCCAAGCTCTCTTGAATACTCAGACTGCACTCCTTCCTCATCTCTGTCTCTTCATCCTAGGTGCTGCCTGCTGTAGGAAACCTCCCAGATCACTCTGGTTATTTGTACTGTGTCCTTCCTCAAATTATATTTGTTCATCTGGGTAAAATTTGCCTTCTTCCCCCAACTCCGTAGAGTGTAAGCTCTTTGAGGATAGATATCGTTATTTATTTTGTATTTGCATCCCTAACACTTCTTTCATGCAGTAGATTAATAAATGCTTATTGAATTGAATGTCTCCATGGGGCATTATTTTTTTTTACCATTTTGCAGCTGAGAAAAAATGATTTGTTGAGGGTCGCATAGCTAGTAGGTGTCAGTCTAAATTTGGACAAAATTTGGTGTTTTCCACAATAATACACAGCTCTCTATGCCCCATTGCTTTCCTTGCAAAACAACTGCAAGGTCAGTGTTAGAAGGACTGTATAATTGTTATCCTCCTTTCAAAAAAGGAAACTGAGCCCTAGAGAGAGTGACTTTCTCCAGGTGACAGTTGGCAATCATTGAAGACAAAACTAGAAACCAGATTGCTGTCTTCGGTCCTGCCTCTAACTCTAACCCTAATTCCAGTTCTAACCCAAACTCCTTCTCTAACCCTAACCCTGATTTGAACCCTAATTCCACTTTTAACTCTAACCCTAGCCCTAATATAACAGAGACTAGAAGTGGAAGAGTTATTATCTCCATCTTACTAAAGAAAAAAAAAAAGAAAAATAGAGGAAACTAGGGACAGCTGTGTGGCTCAGTGGATTAAGAGCCAGGCCTGGAGATCCTAGGTTCAAATCTGGCTTCAGACACTTCCTAGCTGTGTGACCCTGGGCAAGTCACTTAACCCCCATTGTCTAGCCCTAACTGCTCTTCTGTCTTGGAACCAATACACAGTATTGATTTTAAGATGGAAGGTAAGGGTTTGGTTTTTTTTAATGGAGGTGATCTTAGAAAACACCTAATTTAATCAACTCATTCAACTATCCTCATTCTGTGGCACAAGAAACTGGAGCCCAGAGAAGTTATCACTTGTTTAAGGTCACACAGCTTCTATTGTTTGTCCTTCATTTTGAAGAGGATCCATGGCATCACGGGGTGATGTCTTGACTTGCTCGTGAATTGGAATTAAGTGAGGCAGAGTTGCACAAAGTGGTTGGCCTCACTCTTTCTTCCAGAGAAACTGAAGTTAATTGGCAGGATAAAAGTCAAGACCACCGGCAATGTCTTGGGATGCAGTGGATGACCTTGGCATCTTCGACGTCTATCCAAGTTCTAGGTGCTCCACAATGCCTACTTCAATTGCCTTCATGGTCTGTGGAACAAATTGTTCCCATCCACCCATTCTAGCAGGGAAGTCTTCACATGCCCAGGGTAGACATCCCCCTAAGTCGCTGAAGGATTTGAGATCTGTTGGTTACCCTTAACCTGTTTTAGCCCAACAGCTGAGATGGTTTTACCTGGAATGGGGCTGCTATGCACGCTACAGTTTCTTGGAGGCACAGGTGAGAGTTGGGTGAAAGGTGGACACCAAAGGTGGGTGAGCAGCCCTGAGAAGAGGTTGGCAAACTCTCACACCAAACGTGCTCGTCCTCCCTGCATACCCCACACGTCCCACACACCTACTAAGGAGTCAAGCTCAAACTAAAACCCAGTTCTTCTGATTCCAAATCCAGTAGTCTTTCCCCACAGATTTCACTGAGTCAGAACAGAGACAGAGAAAAGATAGGCTTTGCCCAGAGCCATCTCCTAAGAACTAACAAATGCCCTGAGTGAGTCCACATCCTGCAGTGGGAAGAGTAATGAACTTAAGAGTTGGTTGTAGGACCTGCATTGGATTCCAGGCTCCATCCTTTACTCCCTATGTGACTTGGGGCAAGTTACTTATCATCTCTTGGTCTCCCTCAGTTTTCTCATCTGTACAGGGAGGGGATTAGACTAGATCATTTCTCACGTCTCTCCTGGCTCTCAGGGTGTGAGTTTTGAGTGCTGGAGACCTGCAGGATACAGATGAAAGCCAAGACTGTGGACCCCTACATAAGCAGACCCCTGGGGAAAGCCCTCTCTTCCTCAATGCCCCCTAGGAGCAGCCTGGCCATAATAAATGAGTCTGGTAGCCTGCCCCATTGGGGGAAAGCTGTAGCATTATAATAATCATTTCCATTCCCTCCTAACTGTACTCCCAGAAACCTGCTCCTGAAAAGCCAATTAAATACCTTACCTGCTCCCTGGTGCTGACTCAGCACAGCCTTTCACAGGCACCAATGAAAGTAGAATAAATCTCTCAAGAGTGAAATTGATTGGATTAAAAGGAAGGCTAAGAGGGAGGAAGATCAATGGGCCCCAAGAAAAGGAGAATTGGGCCCTCACTGGCCCAGTGTCTGAACCGGTCCTTTTATGCCACCCATCTTTGCCACAGTGATAATGGCACAATCCCCCAAATTCAGGGATCACTGCTTCCCAGATGGGACCTATTTAGGAAGTTAATTAAATGATAATGAACAAGAGGACAGCTCTGGCCCCAACTCCTCCCTCCCCACGCCCCTTAATGGGGAGAAAATATCTACGTTGACGGGTTCCTATCTATTGTCAGAAACTCCTGATTATTCTCTGTTTCGAGTCTTTCTTCCCTTCTCTCATCCCACTACTCCTTAGCTCCCAATGGCAATTAAAGGGAAAGCTTACAGGGGCTCGTGCAGGTGACCTCCAAGGTCCCTTCCAACTTGAAGACTGAGATTATTTTTGACTCTGTGAAAAGAGCATCAAATCCAAACTTTCTCACTTTCTCTCTCTCTCTCTCTCTCTCTCTCTCTCTCTCTCTCTCTCTCTCTCTCTCTCTCTCTCTCTGCTTCTGTCT
>NC_058131.1:317682552-317691393 GCF_016433145.1 Gracilinanus agilis
GCTCGTTTCTCTCTCTCTCTCTCTCTCTCTCTCTCTCTCTCTCTCTCTCTCTCTCTCTCTCTCTCTCTCTCTCTCTCTCTCTTCTCTCTCTCCTCTCCCCTCTCCTCTCCATCCTCCCCTGTCTTAACCTTTCTCCATTCTTTCTTTTTTCCCTCTGTAAATCTCTCTGACTCTGACTTTTCTTTGTTTCTGTCCTCAATTTCTTTCCCTTCCGTCTCTTAATCTCTCTCAGTTCTCTCTCTCTCTCTCTCTCTCTCTTCTTTCTACCTCTGCTTTTTTCTTTTTCTGTTCCTCTCTGCATCTCTGTCTCTCACTATCCTCTCAGACTTACTGGTAGAATGGGCTGCTTTGTGCAGTAGTGAATTAATTCCCTGTCACCAAAGACTTCCAGAGGCCAGATAACCCTTTGCCATTGAGCCAGTTTTGCCTAGTGGTTTCATATTCTTCATTGTGACCATAGCAATCTTAATCTGTATACAAATTATGGCAACAGAGAAATGGTTTGCTGTAGAGGAAACTTCCATATGGGACTTGGTTTTCTCCTTCATAAAATTGGAATGTGTAATACAATGCTTACACCACTTTTAGTAAGGCTAAAGCAAGGAAACTCTAAAGCAAAGTCATTGTGAGAAAAATTAGCATTTCATAGAAAATACAAAATCTAAGATGGAAAAAGAGTCATTGGGCATCTAGTCCCAAATCAGACCTGAACTATAATCTCTTTGCTGAATACCCAACAAGTGGTCATTCAGCCTCCCAAGAGAGGAAACAGTTACCTCCCTAGAGAGCATATTCTACTCTTCCATGGTTCTAGTTGTTTGGAAGTTCTTTCTTATACCAAATATCCATAAATCCGCCTCTCTGCAAAGTCTGTTCATAAATCCTAGGTCAGCCCTTTGGAGCCAAGCAAGAGTTTAATCCCCTTTTCTACTTAGCAGCCCTTCAAATCTTTGAAAAGACTACTATTATGCTCCAACATACACACACCAAGTCATCTCTCTTCTAGGCTAATTATATAGGAATTATTTAAATGATATTCATATAGTATGATCTCGAGGCCCTTTACCACTCTCCCTCCTCCCAAAAAGGAAGATAAGTTCCTTGAGGGCAAGAATCTTTTTGTATTTGTATTTGAAACCCCAGGGCCTAGTATAGTGCCTGGCCCCATAGCAAATATTCCAGAGATGCTTGTTGAGCTGAAAGAAACTGTGTATGATCTGCCCTGACTAAGTCTGGCACACCCCATCACCAGAAGACTGACCACCCAAGGGATAAATGTTTAGGCTACCACAACTCACAAAGAATTATCTCCAAAGGCACTTCCAAAGGAGGGAGGGACACACACACACACACACACACACACACACACACACACACACACACACACACACACACACACACACCAGTAAAACTGTGGATACATGAAATATCAAAAATATTTTTAGGAACTTGCTGTGTGCCCACCCCTGAACCAGGTGCTGTGGGGAAAATAAGAAGAGAACATCCGGGGTTCCTCTCCTGGAGGAATCCACAAGATTCCCACCCATGAAACTTTAGAGAGAGTGTGGCATAGTAGAAAGAGAACTAGATTTGGACTCAGAATCCCTGAGTTCAAATTCTGGTTCCATGACTGTGTCATCATGGGTAAATAAATCATTTCTGTTCTCTATACCCCAGCTTCCTAAGTTTTAATATGGGGAAAATAATATTCCCATTCCCCACTCACCAGTTGCTGTGCAGGTGGATGGGAAGTGTTTTGCTAACCATAAAGGCGATAGCGGTGTTAGCAGTGTGTGATTCGGTACCACGTGAGGACGTACTAGAGGAATTTGGAGGAGAGGGATATCAGCATGGATTGGAATCAGGAGTGGAACGTGGTTATCCATGCCCCCTGCATTAGCATAAGGCTTGTTTCTACCATAAAGGGCTATGAAAATGTAAGCTTTATTATTATGAGGAAGCCCATAAGAAAAAAGGCAGGAAGAGCCAGCCTGCAGTCAGATACAGATAATAGCACCTCTGGGAAGCAATTACAGGCAATGTTCCATATTAGTCCAAATATAGTCCTCACCCCTAAGATGAAAACTCCTTGGAAGGAAAAAATATATAGATGAAGACATTGAAAACAACACCAGTGGTATATCATACTCAGATATGAAACACCAATGCATTTGTGATTTCACCAAAGTGGATATTTCCTCTGAAAACAAGATCATATAAGCCATCTTTATCTTTCCATCCTACATGACTTTTGTCCATATCCTCCTACAAATCCTCCATAGGATGAAGACAGAATTAAAAGGAAAATGCAGCCTATTTGGCGATCAGTTTTATACATAGTGTTAGTCTCTCCCCAAAATTGTGATTCTGACACCAGTCACTGTGTTTGATTAAAGTGGAATATATGATAGGATGATCTGCTAGCAATAAGCATCCTGGCAATTGTGGAGGGCTCCCTGGAGAAGCCCCACTAGTCCCATCTGTCTTTAAATTTTGTCTTACTCTTTTTTTTTAGACATTTATTAATATTCGTTTTAAATCTGTTTACTTGTCTTACTCTTAAGTGACATCATGGTATAGTAGCGGATAGATCCCTGCACTTAAACTTGGGTTCAAATCCTAGTTCAGACATTTCTTACAAGGAAATCATTATGGTCGCTGTTGTTTAGTCATTTTTCAGTCACGTCTAACTCTTTGTGACCCATTTTTGAGGTTTTTCTGGCAGAAATACTGGAGTGGTTTGCCATTTCCTTCTCCAGTTCATTTTACTTATGAGGAAACTGAAGCAAATAGGGTTAAGTGACTTGCCAAGGGTCACACAGCTAAAAAATGTCTAAGGCCAGATTTGAACTCATGAAGATGCATCTTCCTGTTTCAAAGCCCAATGTTCTATCCACTGTACCACTTTGTTGCCCCACAAGAAACTCCTAGTAAATCATTTAACCCTTTTATGCCTTTGAGTTTCCTCACCTGTAAAATGAGGAATTGAAAGTTATGGCCTCTAATAACACTTCTAGCTCTAAATCTCTGATCTTAGATTGTTAGAGAACGAAGGACAAGGGACATGAGAAAAAGAAACTGCCTCTGTGCTACACTGGAGGGTTCCTATCATGGGAAGAATATTGTACCTGGAGCTGGAGGCTATAGGTGAACATTCTGGTCCTGATACTTAAAAACTCAGCGGCCATGACCTGCTTGGTCCTCAGTTTCCTCATCTGTTAAAAAGGGGACTGCACTGGATGACTTCCAATGTCCCTTCCAGTGCTAAATCCTGTCTACTCTGAGGCTCAAAAAAAGGACCCAAAAGTGATGAAGAAGTAGGAGCTGGCAACCAGAGCAGTCAGAAGACTTCTATCAGTACAGTGGGTAAAGCTATGGAGCTGGGCGGGAAGGGGGCAGTGAGAGGTTCTGTGCAACAACATCGTCACGTCTGAACTGGGTTTCCTTGAAAAAGGTAAAGAAGGAAGAGAAGGGATGTAAGCGTTGCTGGTGTCTTTGAAGAAACTGGCTCACAATTCTACAGGAGCAAAAACAGAGCAAGGAGAGAAAAGCAAGTGAGTTGGGATGCTCAGGCAGGAATCAACAGTGTAGACATGGGAATCTGGATTCTTAGACAAAAACTTGCATACCATCTCTCCAAACGGACTCTTCTCTCTTCTGACACTGCTAGTGTCAGCCTTCATCACCTCACTTTGGACTTGCAAAGACCTTCTGACTGGTCTCCCTGCCTCGGATGTCTCCCCATTCCAGCCTATCCTCCACTCAGCTGTCAGGCTTCCTAAAATGCACATCTGGCCATGGCATTCCCTTCTTCAGTAAACTCCAAGGACTCCTTATTACCTCAAGGATAAGACACAAAATTCTCTGTTTGGCATTTAAAGCCTTCATAACTTCACCCACTTCCTGTCTTCCCAGACTTCCTACAGCTTACACTCCTCAGAGAAGGCAAACCTTCTCCCAACTCCAAGCCTTTTAACGAATGACTGGATAAAAGTCCAAAGGCAAAAGGTGACCAGAGAACTGAACTGACTTGGTGTCAGGTGACAGAGTGCCTTCTGTCTGGACTTCCCACCTTCTTATGGTCATATGGGTGAGAGGAACAGTTAGTTGATATCTCTGCCTGCTAGGCTTCTGGCAAATTCATGTTGGTTCTGCCTTCCCAGAGCCAGGTCTGTCTTACATACATTTAGGGAGAAAGAAAAGACTTAGGAAAGACATATGAGCTGTCTTCAAGTGTTTGAAGAACTGTCATGTGGAAAAGGAACTGGACTTGTTCTGTTTGGCCAGAACTAAGAACAACGGGAGAAAGTTCCAAAGAGGCAGACTTTAACTCAGCCAATCCATCAATCAATAAATGTTTATTAAGCACCAATATGTGCCAGGCACTATGCTAAATTCTGGGGTTATGAAAAAAGGTAAAAGATGGTCCTTGCCTTCAAGATGCTCACCCTCTGATGGTTCAGTCTGTGAGGAATAATTCCTAACCATGAGAACCATCTGAAAGTGGGAACTGGACTACTTCTCAGGGATTCTAGGATCTGAAAATCCAGACATGAATATTTCTAGACTGTGATTCCACACTTCAACTCACATCTCGAGCTTCAAATCACCTCAATCCTCTCCTCTTTTGTTCTAGTCTCAGAAGTGCTTCTCCTTGACAACACCAAGTCCTTGATCCTGTCAAAACAACTCCAGAAACTTAGCCCTTTGGCCTCCCCTCTTTCTCCCTAGTTTTCAGACTCCTATCACCTGACTCCTTCCCTGCTGCCTACAAACACACCCAGATCTACTCCAACCTCAAAAAACCTTCACTTGCTAAAATGTCCATACCCTTTGACCTAAACATACCATGGCTTAAAATAGACATGCCCTAAGGAGATCCAAACCAGAATGAAGAAAAATGCCCCACATCCACCAAAATGTTCATAATACAATTTCATGGTAGCAAAGAACTGAATAAAACATAGGTAGCCATTGATTGGGGAATGGAAAATAAACTATGGTTCACAGATATAATGGAATATTACAATAACAAATAGGAAGCCTTCAGAGAAGCATGAGAAGACATATGAACAGCTGGAGGATATGGGAAGCCAACCTTGAGTGCCAGTATATAAAATGACTACAATAATGAAAATGGAAAGGACAAAAAAAGAAACAGAATGTTTTATAATTATAATGAGTAAGATTGATCCTAAGAAGAGATAAAAAATGCATCTTCCTCCCTTCTTTGCAGAAGCGAGGGACTATGGGTGTGGAATATTCCATGAATGGGTTGGTTAATTTGGGTGCCATTTTTTTCTCTTCTGTAATCTTTCTTTACAAGGGATGGATCAGCAAGTTGGGGGCAGGGTTAGATGAAGGTAATATATGCATTAGATATCAATGAAAATTTTCTAAAATAAATGTTTAATTTTAAAAAATTTTAACTTTTAGGGAATAGCTAGATGGCTCAGTGGATAAAGAGCCAAGCCTAGAGATGGGCCGTCTTGGACCAAGTGTGGCCTGAGATACTTTCTAGCTGTGTGACCCTGGACAAGTCATTTAACCCCTTTTGCCTGGACCTTACTGCTCTTCTGCCTTAGAACCAATATATAGTATTGATTCTAAGATGGAAGGTAAGAATTTTTTTAAATCTATTTTCTGTCTTTCTCCAAGGTTTCCAATGATCTCTCTTTTTTTTAAACCCTTACCTTCCATCTTAGAATCAATACTGTGTATTGGTTCTAAGACAAAAGAGTGGTAAGAGCTAGGCAATGGGGATTAAGTGCCTTGTCCAAGGTCACACAGCTAGAAAGTGTCTGAGGCCAGATTTGTGCTCAGGAACTCTCATTTCCAGGCTTATCTCTCAACCCTCTGAGCTACTAGCTTCCCCCTCCCCAACATCTCTTGCATCCATCCTCTCCTCTCTACTTCCACAACAATTATCCTAGTTTAGGTCCTCCTGATCATGTCTCTCCTGGGCTATCACAGTAGCCTCCTAATTCTCTCTGTGACTAGTCTCTTCCTTTCCCCAAACTATTTTCCACCCAACTTCTACAACGATATACCTAAAGTATCTGGTTGTCATTCTCTGCTCAAGAGCTCTAGTGACTTTCCATTGCTTTTAGGACTAAGTGCAAAATCCTCTGTTCAGTTATTAAAGCCATTCACATTATGGCTCTAGCCCATCTTTCCTGGCTGATTACCCATTACTATCTCTCCCGGACACTAAGCTGGCTCACTTGCTGTGGTTCCCCAGATTCGACATTCTGCCTCACACCTCCATGTCTTTGTAGACCATTGCCCATACCTAGACACTTCTTGCTCTTGGAATGCCAAACTCTCTTCAAGGCCCTGCTAAGGACTTCCTCCTACAAAATGACTCTCCTGATCATTTGTTGACATCACCAAATCACTGAATATTTTTCACATATCCTATCTTTACTTTTCTGTAAAATCATTGTATAACTCTAGAAGAATGGAAGCTCCCTAAGGTCCAACTCTGTTGTCTTTTTGTCTTTGTAACCCCGATGTCTTACACAGTGTTTGGTACATGATAGGTTCTTTTTTTTAGGCAAACAGGATTAAGTGACTTGCCCAAGGTCACACAGCTAGTATCTGAGGTCAGATTTTAATTTAAAAAGATGGAACTTAGTGTCCATGAAAGGGGATAATGTGCAATCATCTGGGAAAGATGGGATAGAGCCATAAGTTCTTATTTTTTTAACCCTTACCTTCCATCTTAGAATCAATACTATGTATTGGTTCCAAGGCAGAAAAGCAGTAAGGGCTAGGCAATTGGGGATAAGTGACTTGCCCAGGGTCTCACAGCTTGGAAATATCTGAGGCCAGATTTGAACCTAGGCTTGGCTCTCAATCCACTGAGCCACCCAGCTCCCATGAGCCATAAGTTCTTAATAAATGTTTATCATTTGGGGCAGTTAGATGACTCAATGAATAGATAGTCAAGTCTGAAAATGGGAGGTTCTGGATTCAAATCTACCCTCAGGCACTTCCTAGCTGTGTGACCCTGCACAACTCACTTATCCCCAATTGCCTAGCCCTTACTGCTTTTCTTTCTTAAAGCCAATACATAATATTGATTCTAAGACAAAGGTAAGGGTTGTTTAAAAAAATGTAGAACAATTACACTCCATGAAAGTGTCTATACTTCTTCCCCCCAGTGTTGAGCACAATACTCTATATCTAGCTGGTGCTTAATAAATGTTTGTTGTACACATTATTGTGTTTTTAAAACTAGGTGGCTCAGTGGATAAGAGAGCTGGATCTGAGGTCAGGAAGACTCATCCTCTTGAATTCAATTCTTATCTGACACTATCTGTGCAATCCAAGGCAAGTCACTTAAATCTGCTTGCCTCAGTTTCCTCAAAATGAACCGGAAAAGGAAATGGCAAACCACTTCAGTATCTCTGCCAAGAAAACCTCAAATGGGGTCACAAAGAGTCTGACATGACTGAAAAACAACAAAACCACAACAAATGCTTCTTGAATGAATGAAAGGATTCAACATTTCTCTAATCTGGATGATTTGTGTCTTGAGGTTCATTGAATGACAGTGTTTGGGATTAGACTCTTTAAGAGAGTAAGTTCACTCATTCATTCCTAGGAAACAGAGGTTTGCCACTTTCAAGAGGATAAGAAATTTAATCTGAACCTCAAAGGACAGGTCAACTTTAGAGGCTCAAGGACGGAGATAAATATATGCCAGGAGGGAGAGGAGGAAAAAGCCAACTGAGCAGTAATTTTGCTTTTTCTCCTCAACTATTCTCCACTACCAGGAATGAATAGCCACTCCATCAAGATCACCAAAGGGCCTTTAGAACCCAGAATGTTAGAGATAGAAAAGATCTTACTACAAGGAAAAAAATAGATCATAGACTCTGTGTGTATATGTACACATCTATTTCTAAACATCTCTGTGTAAATATGTACTTGTCTCTACTGAAAAAAATTAAACTCCCTGAGAATAAAAATTAAAATCTTTGAATTGAAAGATTGAGAAAAAAATAAAATCTTTCAATCTGAAATCCCAGCACCTAACACAGTACTTGGCACACAGCAGGTGGTTGATACATGGATGGATGGATGGCATATTAGAGCTGGAAGAAACCCTTAGAGATCATCTGGTTCAACTCTCACATTTCACAGGGGGAGAAACTGAGACCCAGAGAGAAATGACTTGCCCAAGGTCAGACAGTCAGAGAAGGAATTCCAAGGCGGTCCTTTGACTCCAAATCCAATGCTCTTCCCACTGCTCTACAAGGGAGCCCTTTAGTGTCACTCCCCTACCCCAACGAGCAAGACAGAAGTCCACTGGGCTCTAAGGAAGACCTCTGAATAGAAAGCCAGGAGGAACTCAGAGCACCGGCCAGGGCACCAGCCCTGTAGCTCCTGGATTTCTTTGTGGCCCTTGGGAGAGAGCTCCAGCAGCTCCCACTACAAGGGCTGCTCATTGGCAAACAAACCGTTAGAGCCTTGGTAATTGTAAATATTGCAAAGTGCTTGTGTCAGCAGCCCTGCAGAATTTTCCTTTCGACATCTGCAAGTCTATAAATCCTTGTCTCCTTCAGGTGCGAGCAAGCACGAGCTGGGCTGCCCTGCTTCCAGAGAACTGACTCTAATTTACATCCTCAGCAATACCCAGCAGCCCAAACCATCTGAGAGAGAAAGGTGAATGGGGGTGGGGGGATGGGGAAGAGAAGGCAGAGGCAGGCAGAGAGACGGAGAGGGAAGAGAAAAGAGAGGGAAGAAGAGACAGACTGAGGGCAGGAAAGAGGGAGAGGGAGAGGAAGAGGGAGAAGGAGAGGAAGAAGGAGAGGGAGAGGGAGGTCAGAGAGA
>NC_058131.1:317694372-317712070 GCF_016433145.1 Gracilinanus agilis
AGAGAGAGAGAGAGAGAGAGAGAGAGAGAGAGAGAGAGAGAGAGAGAGAGAGAGAGAATGAGAGAGAGAGGAGGTGGGGCAGAGAGGGATGGAGGAAACTGAGGAGAGGAAAAACAATCAAGGGGAGAGAAACTGATTCAGGTGGGTGACAGAGGGGAGAAAGAGATGAAGAGTCAGGAGAGAGACCGAGAATAGACAAAAAGAGGGAAGAAGCAACATGATGCCCTCCCTTATTCCCAGAGTGGGTTCATCAGTCCCCACCAGGATTTTTACATCCAAACGCCATTTTTTCTGAAATCCAATGAGCAAAATAAAGATTCTTCTACCTGTTCAAGCCATCTCGCTCCTATGTAGGATATGAGAACTTGAATGCAGGCCAGGAATTTTGTAAACAGGATAATCATATGCCAAATTCTATTTGTCTCGGAAATTGTGTGAGTATGTGTAACTCAGAGAAGAGAAGACTTAAGAGAGATATAGTCATTGCCTTCAAACAGTATTCTACAGAGGGAAGTCAGAGGACCAGCGATCAAATCCTATCTCTGTCACTTCTTATATGATCTTGGGCAAATCTTTTAACCTGAACCTCAGTTTTCTCATCTCAAAAATTAGCAGTCTGGACTAGATGACCCATATAAGACCCTTCCAGCTCT
Source organism: Gracilinanus agilis (assembly GCF_016433145.1). Taxonomy (NCBI): domain Eukaryota; kingdom Metazoa; phylum Chordata; class Mammalia; order Didelphimorphia; family Didelphidae; genus Gracilinanus; species Gracilinanus agilis. The sequence goes on from NC_058131.1 coordinate 317,695,026, forward strand.
AAATCTACGGCAATGATTTTGAGAGGAGTTAGACTTGTTCTGCTTGGGCCTCAGGGCAGAACTGGAATCCAGGGGCAGAAGGCACAGGGGAGGCTGATTTAGGCTCAACAAAAGGAAGAATGTCCTAATGATTAGAGCATAGACTGCCTCAGGTAGTAGTGAGTTTCCCATTACTAAAGGTCTTCAAGAAGAGGTTGGATGACCTACCATTCATGGAAGAATATTATAAAGATTCTTGCTCTTATACAATTTGGACTCCCTCTAAGGTCCTTGCCAGCTCCGAGACTAAAAATCTTTCATTCTGTAGTCTTCTGCTCTTTCAAAAATAAGGGACAACATAACTCTTGTCTTACCACTTTTTCTCTGCTCATGTTTTTCTTTGCAATCAGCTTATCGGCTCTTCCCAGAGGTGAATATACCTCTGATGCTAAAGTCAACACAAGTAAGTGGATGACATTGACCATAGAATATTGGAACTTGAAGGGATCTTCGAACCTAGAATGTTAAACCTAGGAGGGTTCTTAGAACTGTGAAAGGAAATTCTTGTTTTCTAAGAATTTCCTTTCACAGAACCTAGAGAATCAGAGTTGGAAAGGGTCATAGAACATAGAATCTTGGGAAATAGAGGGCTAGAAAAGGGGCATTAAAATAGAGACTTCTGATAAATCCAATGTTCTATCTGGAAGAGATTATAGCTGTTAGAACAGAGAATGCTAGAACTAGAAGGATTCTTAGAATTACAATGTTAGAACCCAGAATGTTGGAGCTGGAAGAGTCCCTCAGAGGCCATCGAGTCCAACCCCTTCACTTTACAGATCAGGCTTAAAGGCCAAGAGATGTTTGACACCCCCAGAAAACAATGATTTTGTAACCAGCTTCCTCAGGTTATTGTTGGGTCACTGAATCTCTGGCTCCTCAAGTGATATCCTGGCCCTGCCCTTGTCTGTCTCCTGGGGGACAAGAGAGAGAGTGAGGACCAAAGGAACCTAGCTAGAGACCAACGAGAGCCCCCCCAGAGGAAACCACTGCCTTTTCCCAGGTTCCCCAGCACTCCAGCAAACAAGAGGAGCCTAGCCAGCTGCTTCCAAGCGTGCCTGGGCTTGAGGCTGCCCCTGGCCAATGGCCGGGCCCCATGCCTGGCTCCAGGCCCTCCTCACCAGCCTGAGAGTGGACTTTTTTTTTTTTTTAATTGTTTTCCAAACAGATTTCATGTGGTCCCAAAATGAGACCATGATTGTAAATTAAAGTGTAATTAGCCTTTACGCTTTTATATTCATTAACTCTTCTCTGTTAATGATGCAGAGGCTGGAGCCGAAACCCTGCATTATGAAGCCACAAGCAGGAAATAAAATAGTGATTTAGATAATGGCGAGAATGTATTGCTACTTACACGTAATTAAACAAATGCTCAATTTAAACTTGGAAACATGAATGAATGTTGATTAACCCTCGCCCAATGATTCCGCTCATGATTTGGTTAAGTGGCTTCGCTGTTAGTGAGGGCTGCTATAATGAATTGGGCCTCCTCAGCCCCCCCCCCATCCATCAGGCCACACCTGGGCAGCACAGGTGCAGGGCCGCCGTGCCCTGGCTAATGTGGGCACAGGTGGGCAGGGCAGGGCCCAGAGAGGGCCAGCAGGAGAAGAACTGGGAGCACATTCCCTGGCAATGGGTGGGAAGGTGGCCAGATCCCAAAAGGATAGCGTGCACACTGGAAAGCACATCCATGCACACACAGACACCCTCATATAGGTGCACATGCATCAAAATAGACGTGCGAGAGTGTGCCCTCTCGTACACATGTGCACGCACCTGCTCACACGTGCATACATGCCCCTTCGCACACAGACATATTCATGGAGCACACACAGAATGGCAAGTTCAAATCATTATGTACTCAACAGGCAAACATCCTCCAGACACACAATCGCTCCCAACCAGCTGCAGGGCCATGAGGAGCCCCAGCACTCGCCTCTCCTGGCGAGCAGGTAGAGCTCTTCTCTCCGGGAAGACAGTGGTGCCGCCTCCCAGCTTCCAAAGCTCCCGAGGTCTCCAAGCAGATCAATTCTTTCCTTGACTCCTGTCAGGTACTGGCCCTAATTAGCCCTGGTTCTTTACATAAAGTAATCCAAAGCCCTTCAGAGGCAAGACAAACTCACCCCCATTGTCTGTCAGCCAAGATACAATCTGACAGATGGGCCCCATCATGCCGGGCTGCTCCAGCCACTCGCAGGGAAACAGCCATTTAGGTTCTGGGGAAGACGATGGAGCAAAGTAAATAAACAAATGGACGCTTTCCCCAGGCTCTGGCCTCTGGCTTCCTGGTTCTGAATCTGGCTTTCAATTTTCCTGCTCTAACACCTAGAAATGGGACACAGGACACACCTCTGATCAAGCCCCAACTCTACCCCACGTCAGCAAATCGCTTCCCCTCCCTGGGCCTCAGTTCCCTCGTCCATTCCATGAGATTTGACTAGATGATCTGTGCATTCCCTCCAGCTCCATCGTCCTTTGTTCTCAGGTCCCTTGCAGCTCTGACATTCAGTGTTCTGAGGGCCCTTTCAGCTCTAATATCCTTTGTTCCAAGGTCCCTTGCAGCTCTGACCTTCCATGTTCCCAGGTCCCTTCCAGCTCTATCATTCTATGTTTTTAAGCCCCTTTCAGCTCTGACATTCTGTGTTCTCAGAGTCTTTCCAGCTCTGCCATTCTTTGTTCTCAGACCTTCCTAGTTTTGACAACTTTTGTTTCCAGGTCCCTTTCAGCTCTGACATTCTGTGTTCTAAAGCCCCTTCCAGCTCTGACATTCATGTTCTAAGGTCTCTTTTAGCTCTGACATCCTTTCCTCCAAGGTCCCTTCCATTTCTAACATTCTAGGTTCTCAGGGCCTTTCAGCTCTTTCATTCTATGTTTTTAAGTTCCTTTTGGCTCTGACATCTTTTGTTCCAAGGTCCCTTCCAGCTCTGCCATTCTTTGTTCTCAGACCTTCCTAGTTTTGACAACTTTTGTTTCCGGGTCCCTTTCAGCTCTGACATTCTGTGTTCTAAAGCCCCTTCCAGCTCTGACATTCATGTCCTAAGGTCTCTTTTAGCTCTGACATTCTTTCCTCCAAGATCTCTTCCAGCGCTGACCCTCCATGTTCTCAGGTTCCTTCCGATTCTATCATTCTATGTTTTTAAGTCCCTTCTGGCTTTGACATCTTTTGTTCCAAGGTCTCCTGCAGCTCTGACCTTCCATTTTCTCAGGTTCCTTCCAGCTCTGACATCCTTTGTTCTAATGTCCCTTCCTGCTCTGATATTCTGTGTTCTAAAGTCCCTTCTAGCTCTAACATTCCATTTTCTGAGATCCCTTCCATCTCGGACAGTCTATATTTGGCTGATTCCTACCCCTGGTGCTTTCAGCAGACATTGAATACAGCCTTCTATGTCTCATTGGTAGAATTTCAATGGAAAGTAATAGACTTACACAAATGAACTTTACTGTTGGTTCGACATTTTGAACCTATATAATTTAGCTGAAGTTACCAGTACACTGTCTTTGTTCATTGAGCCCATTCTTTTTTTTTTTTTTAACCCTTACTTTCTGCCATAGAATCAATACTAATTATCAGTTCCAAGGCAGAAGACCAGTAAAGGCTAGGTAGTTGGCATTAAGTAACTTGCCCAGAGTCCCACAGCTAGGAAATGTCTGAGGGAACATTTGAACCCAGGATCTCCCATCTCCAGGCCTGGCTCTCTATCCACTGAGCCACCTTACTGCTCTGATCGCATTATTCTTAATTTTTCTTTGTATTGTCACAGAAAACCAGAAATTCTGGAGAGGCCTTGGCAGGGTGATTATCCTGTGCTGAACTTTGACAATACCACCATTTGGAGTTGAACAATGAGAGACACAAGGATGCTGACAAAGTCGGTCTCTATCAGGATACAGAAGGTGTCTTGTTACCCAGGTTCTGAACAGACCACATGAGCCTTCCCTCCTCTGGGCCAAGCCACACACAGTATGTTCAGACCAAGGACTCACTGAATCTGGGAGCCCTGTTTTGGTGAGTATTATGTTATTTAGCACCAGAACTATAGATATCTTTGTGAATTGTTTAATATTTTGGTGGGGTCCAGACCTGTGATTTCCCACCTGTGCAGAACAACAACTTACAAGCAATTTAGAGAGTCGCTGAGAAGGTAAATGACTTGCCCAGATCACACAGTCAGTATGGGGAGGGAGGTTGAACGAAGGTCATCCCGACTCCAAGGCCAGTCCCTTATCCATTAGTGAAAATTTTTATATATATAATAATAATAATCTTATATCATAATAGGAGTAATAATACATTCACAATAGTGACAGAGAACGTTGCAGCCATGTAATAATGCGAGTAACAAGACATTCACAATAGTGACAGAGAACGTTGCAGCCATGTAATAATGCGAGTAACAAGACATTCACAATAGTAACAGAGAACTTTGTGGCCATGTAATAATGGGAGTAACAAGACATTCACAATAGTAACAAAGAACGTTGCGGCCATTGCGCAACTAAAGGACTAGCTCTCCCTGCACAATGTAGAATATTAGGTTTAGAAGAGACTTTAGTCATCATCTAGGCCAACCCTCCTTTAAAAAAAAAGCCTTTATTTTCTTAGTAAGAACGCCAAGACAGAAGGGCAAAGCTAGACAAACAGGGTAAAGTGACTTGCCCAGGGTCACACAGCTAGGAAGTATCTGAGACCAGGTTTTTAACCCAAGACCTCCTAACCCCAAGCCTGGGTCTCTATCCACTGAGCCACCTAGCTGCCACTAACCCTCCTTTAGTTATAGGTAAGAAGCTGAAGCCTTGTTAGGCAAAGTGACTTGCTCAGGGATGCAGAGAGAGTGGCTCACACCCAGGCTCCTAGTTCCAAGTCCAGCATTCTCTCCACCCTATTTCTCAACCTCTGGATTTATGACTTCACGTATATTTAATTTGGTTTATGTGACTTCTCCTCCCACCCTTGTGAAGAGTATACAAAATAATGTGGATGACACTGTGACCAGTGATATTTGTAAGTGTATAAATTTTAGGCACCTTTGGAGCCTAGCTCTGTTACTTGCCAGCTGGATGTCCTTGTGCAAATCACTTCCCATCTCCGTGCCTCCGTTTCCTCTTCTGTAAAATGAAGGCATCGGCCTGGAGGATCCCTAAGTTCCCTTCCAGCTCTAACATTCTATGTTCTGAGGTCTTTTCCAGTTCTAAGTTCTAGCAAAGCACAGCAGTTAGAGCTAGTTGTGGCTTCAAGAAGGCACAAACCACAGAGAGGACAAGGAAGGAAATTCAGTATCTGGCTCACAGCGACTCTGGTTGCCCTTTTCCACCGCGTGAATCAAGCTGGGCTATCACATATTGTCACCAGGTGCTCAAAGGCCAGCGAGCTCTGTCAGGAGCCACTCTGGGCTGCTCGGCCTGAAGCTGAGCCTGACAAACCAAAACAACGTCCAAGGTAGCGCTAAGGAGGTCCCTAACCAAGGAGCTGGAGCGATTTGGAACAAGGGCTTGGCTGCTCGAGAGCCCCCTACAGTGTTGCCTATTAAAGCAGAAGTGGGCTGCCAGCCAGGCTTTCTGGGCCTGCTTTTTTGCCAGGGGCTTACAGAGGGCCCTGGCAATCCTGCTCACAGGCCTTTGCTGAGAAAGGAAGCAATGTTCGGCAGCTGTGATCTTCCAGGGGACCTGTCTGTTTGGTCTGTTCAGCTCTAAAACTGCAGCCCGGGGCAGTCATTGTTACTTGGAGCTTCACTGGATACTCCGGAATGTAAAAAGTTCCAGTAGATCCAGGCTTTCCTTGAGTGACTTTTTTTTTTTACCTTCCATCTTACAATCAATAATAAGTTTCAGTTCCAAGGCAGAAGAGTGGTAAAGACTAAATGATTGGGGTTAAGGGACTTGCCTAGGGTCACACAGCTAGGAAGTATCTGAGGTCAGATTTGAACCAGGACTTCTTGTCTCTAGGTCTGGCTCTCGAGCCACCTAACTGGCCCCCTTGAGTAATTCTTCATGCCTTGCATCTCAAGTTATCTAAGGGACTAAGGATAGAATCTTGGCATGGTGGGAAGATTGTACCAACGTCCTTCCGAAGATGGGTCACCCAAAAATGAGCCATGCCTGGCATCATTCATTCTCTCACTGTAAATAAATGAATCAATGAATGAATAAAAAAGTATTTATTAAGCATTTGCTACATGGCAAGCACTGTGCAAGTACTGAGCATACAAATACACTATCTTAAGCCCTGGCCAGTGTGCCATTCATCCCACTTATAGAAATAAGGAGCAAGGATGCTCTAACCACAGCACAGTAACCAAGTATAGAAAGTTAGTGCTGGGGTAGATCTTAGAACACAGAGTAAGGAGCAGCTAAGTAGCCCACTGGACAGAGAGTCTGGTCTGGAGATAGGAGATCCTGAGTTCAAGTCTGGCCTCAGATACTTCCTAGCTGTGTAATTCTGGCCAAGTCATTTAACCCCATTTGTCTAGCCCTTACCTCTCTTCTGCCTTGCAACCAATGCTTAGTATTGATTCTAAGATGGGAAATAACGGTTTGGTTTGGTTTTTTTTAAAGCACAGAGCATTTAAAATTAAGTATGGAAAAACTGGAAGAGACAAAAAATGTTAAAACAGAGCACAGAAAATCAGAGCTGGAGGGAACCATAGAAAAGAGGATGAGGACATTAAACACATTTATTCCTAGGAATTTGGCTATGAAAAGGAGAAGAGATAGAAGGCAATGTCTTCAGGGGGTGAGGAGGTCAGGTTAAGACTTTGAATTTGGGTTGGGGTTTTTTTTAACAGTGAGGGAAACCCAGGCATATTTGTAGAAGATGAGCCAACTGAGAAGAGATTGAGATAAGCTCCTTATAAGAGAAACTCTCCAAACTTTCAAGGCATAGCTCTCTCTCCTACCCGTCTAAATGCTCTATCTGATTGTCTCTACAGCTGGATCTTCATTCGTGTCACACCCACGGAATGTGAATGTCCCCCCATATCTCTGTCCTCTCTTCTCTCTGTACACTCTCACTCCGCAATTCCCTTGGTTCTCATGGATTCAATAACCATTTCTGTGTAGATGACTCCCAGATCATCTAGGCTATCCCAGCCCCTGTCTCTATCCTGAGCTACAGTCTTACCTCACCTTACCTAGTAGGCATTTAAAACTAGGCATCCCCATTTTTAATGTCCCATGTCCCATAGCCATCTCAAATCCAGGTCCAAAAGACAACTCTGTCTTTCCTTTAAACCTATCCCACTTTTGAATTTCCCTATTACTGTCAAGAGCATCACCACCCTCCAAATCCCCCACATCCATGATCTCAGCATCATTCCTGACTCCTCACCCTAACTCACACCATATATAAGCCAACTGCCAAATCGGTTACTGCTACCTCTCCAACAACTCTTGAATCTGCCTCCTTCTCAGTCACACACACACACACCACCCTAGTACAGCCCTTTTCACCTCCCTTCTAAACTATTGCAGTAGTCTTCTAATAGGTCTCCCAGATTTAAGTCTCAGCCCAACTGATCCATTCCCCTCACAGATACCAAAGGGTTCTTCCTTAAATATGGGTCTGACCTTGTCACCACCCTCCCCATTCAAAAAGTTCCAGTAACTCCCTATTACCTCCAGGATCAAATGTGTTGTTGTTCAATTGTTCGGGCACATCCAACTTTTTGTAATCCCATGGGCTGGAGATCTCCATGGTGCTGGAGTGGTTTGCCATTTCCTTCTCCAGCAGATCCCATCAAAGTAATCAGAGGTTAAATATAATTGCCCAAGTTCACACAGCTAGGAAGTATCTCAGGCTGGATTTGAACTCAGTTCTTTTTAACTCTAGATCCAGTGCTCTTAACCACTAAGCCACAGCTGCCTCTGGATCAAACAGAAATTCTTCTGTTTTGGGCACTAGCACTTCAAGTCTCCTTCCTAGATTTCCAGGTTTCTTACACATTATTCCCCTCCACACACTCCCCTTCATACTCAGTGGTCTACTTGTCATTCCTCACATACTTCACTTCACCTTCAATCCCCTGCCTTTGTACACTGCCTGTCCCTCATACCTAGAATTCACCTCTTCACCTCCCTCCTTCAGAATCCTTAGTTTACTTCGACGCTTAGTTCAAGAACCATGTTCTGCAGAAAGTCCTGGTCCTCCATGAAGACCTTCCTCCCTAAGGTTGCCTTCCATTTATGCTAGATGAGTCGGACTTAAAGCCCAGGGGCCACCTGACCACTAAAACTCCCCAGTGCAGCCCAAAACCAGATTAAAATGTAACTAGAAAATCTAAGTCAAAATAAATAAAAATACAATACGACATAGATAATTTTAATTTGTGGGGTTTTTTTCAGCCAACATACAGCCCACAGGGATACGTTTCTATTTGAGTTTGACACCACTTGTATGTGTATCTTACATGTACAAAGTTAGGCATTTGTTGTCTCCCCCAATTAGAATGTAAGCTCCTTGAGGACAGAAACTGCTTTTGCTTTTTCTTTATATGCCTAGCACTTAGCACAGTGCCTAGAATATATTAAGCACTTAATAAGTGCTTGATTGATCATTGTGGCAGCACTCCTTCAGAGGAAGTTTTAGGGGTTGTTTGGAAATGGAAGGAAAATGAGGAGGGTGATATCAAAGGGTCTTTATTCCCCTCCAGGCTGCATGCCTGACTCTCCCCTTGGAAGCTCTCTCCACCCCTGGCCTTTTCTTATATTCAAAGTACCCTCTTCCCCCTTCAGTTTCTCTCTGTGATTGGCTAGTTCCTCCCAGAACCTCTATTTTAGGGAGGATGCCCAAGCCAAAATATCTGCATTTGGCTCCAGGCTATATTCCTGACCCAATGGACTTTCTCTACCATGCCCCAGAGCCTAGAATTTTTATTTCCCTCCAATAGCTCAATCACCACTTTCCTTTTCAAGTTTCCTTTTATATGTTTTTTCCACTTAGATTGTAAACTTCTTTCTGCTTGTATTTCTAGTTCTTACACAGTGCCTGGCACCGAATGTTGTTATTGTTGTTCAGTCATGTCTGATTCTTAGTGACCCATGGGTTTTCTTGGTGAGAAGATCGGAGTGTCATTTCCTACATGAGCAGGAACGGTTAGAGGTGGATTTCAACCATTCTCAAAATCACAGAATTCACAGAAGCCATCTAGTTCAACTCATATATAAGAGGAATTCCCATATTACAACTGGTCATCTAGCTTCTGTTTAAAATCCTCCAAAGAAAGAGGAATCACCTCCTCTCAATTGGGGCAGCACTCATGGTTGGGAAGTTTTTCCCAAAAGAATCCAAATCTATTTAGCAATTCTACCTAGTGCCTCTAGTTCTACCCTCTAGGGCCAAATAAAACAAATCTTATCCTTCCTGCACATGACAGCCCTTCAAAAAACAGCTATCCTAGCCATTCCCCAATTGACAAATGGTCAAAGGATATAAACAAGCAGTTTTCAGAGAAAGAAATCAAAGCTATCAATAATCACTCTTGATTACAGAAATGCAAATTAAAACAACTCTGAGATACCACTTTACAGGGATCAGACTGGCCAATATGATAATAAAGGAAAGTGATAAAATTGGAGGGAATGTGACAAAATTGGGACACTAATGCATTGCTGGTGACTGTGAACAGATCCAACCATTCTGGAGGGCAATTTGGAACAATGCTCCAAAAGCTATAAAACAATGCATAGCCTTTCATCCACTACTAGGTCTGTATCCCAAAGAGGTCCAAAAAAAATGGGGAAGGACTATTGTACAAAAATATTTATAGCAACACTTTTTGTGGTAGCAAGGAATTGGAAATTGAGGAGATTTCTATCAATTGAGGAATGGCTCAACAAATTATGGTATATGATGGTGATGGAATACTATTGTGCTATAAGGAATGATGAACAGGATGATTTCAGAAAGAGCTGGAAAGACCTATGTGAACTAATGCAGAGCGAAATAAATAGAACCAGGAGAACATTGTACATATTAACAGCAATATCGTGGAATGATCAACTGTGAAAGACTTGGCCACTATCAGCAATACAATTATCTAGAACACTTTTGAGGGACTTATGACAAAGAACACTATCTACTTCCAGAGAAAGAACTATTGGAGTTGGAATGCAGATTAAAGCATACTACTTTCCACTTTAGTTTATTTGGGTTCTTACTTTGGGCTTTTGGTTTTATGCAAGTATTCTCTTACAAAAATGAACAATGGGAAAATACGTTTTGCAAGATAACATATGTATAATCCAGATCAAATTGCTTACAAGCTTTGGGAAAGGGTAGGGAGGGGGAGAGAGAGACAGTTTAGGTCATAATAACTTCAGAAAACTTATGTGGAAAATAATTATTAGGGGGCAGCTGGGTAGATCAGTGGATTGAGAGCCAGGCCTAGAGACAGGGGGTCCTAGGTTCAAATCTGGTTTCAGACACTTCCTTGCTGTGTGACCCTGGGCAAGTCACTTAACCCCCATTGCCTAGCCCTTACCACTCTTCTCTTTTGGAACCAATACACAATATTGATTCCAAGATGGAAGGTAAGGTGTTTTTTTAATTTGTTATTATTGTTACATGTAAATGGTCAAATAAAATAGCTTTACAAAAAAAGCTATCCTATCTTCCTTGAGTCTTCATTTCTCCAAGCTAAATACTCCTAAAACCTTTAAATAATCTTCCTATGATATGAACTCAAAATCCTTCATTATTGTTGCCTTCTTATGCTGGTTGTCCTCCTCTTTCCTCACTGCCCTTCCCTATTCTGATTGCACTACTTTCAGCACCCTCCAAGTCATCAGGGTCCTTCTAACCATTATATCCAAGATGAGCAAAGTAACAGGGGGGGAGGGGACTATCACTTCCCTATTCTTGGAAATTCTTTCTCTCTCAAAATGAGCCAAGATCACATCAAAGCCATCTTTTCTTTTGGGAGTTGATTTTTTGCCCCTAAATAAATTTTTCCCTACTTAAATATCTACTCCAAAACTAACAGATTATAATCTTAGGGCTGTGCCTATGATTAGACTATCCTACCTCCTTATTTCCATAGTTGGAATGAAGTACAGGCTAAGGCTTGAGCCACCCAGAACTTATTATAGTGTTTGGAACTTGGTAAATGCCTAATAAGTGCTTTTTCATTCACTCACTGATTCATTCATTCTTAGTGAGTACATGAATGATTCTGGGCCCAGATCAGTTTTGGAAGGATATTAGTTGTTTTTCTGTTGTGTCATAATGCAGGGCATGGGGCAAGGGTGAGGGGAAAGAGAGGGAGAGAGGGGAGAAAAGAGGAGGGTAATAATAAGAAAATACAGAAAATATGCAAAAAATACAAATAATAAGGAACAAAAGGTGCTCAACAACTAAAAAAATCAGGGAAGGCCTCTTGAAGGTAACCTAGAATGATACTTGATCCGAGCCTCCAAGAAAGCCTGGTTTCCAACTTTTAGACTTGTGAGTTAGGAAGTCCTAGATTCAAATCTTGCCTCTGACACCAGCTATGCAACCATGAGCAAGTCACTTAACATAGCTGAGCCACAGTTCCCTAACTCATGGGGACAATAATACCTGCAGTGTCTACCTCCTACGGTTGTCATAAGGCATGTGATAGTGTCTTTGCAAAATATTTAGCAATGACTGTACACATCTATAATAGGTTTTGGTTTCTTGCCTTCTCATTGTGCGGGAGAGAATTTGGAATTGAAAAATGGGATTTGTGCTTTAAAATAAACAATAGCTAAAAATTAGAAAATAAATGAATGAATTAAGAAATAAATAATGTGCATTGCATATTTTGAAATATTGTAACAATGCAAGCTGTTATTATTTCTAGTATAACATCCTCCTCCTTCAGTTATAAAAATGTGATTAACACACCTTTTCCTAGGTGATTCTTCATGAGCTACTGTGTCCAAAAGAACCACCCACTGGTGGTCAGCCATCTTGTGATGAGCCTCTCTGGTCAGAGCTCAGATGATCGACTCATGGTCCATCTAGAAGCCAGACCCAATCTAGAAGTCTTTCTCCATCTTATCAGTACCAGAGCTTGAACTCTATAGGCACAGGATTCTGATGTTCATGAGTGTTCAATTTGAGCTCATCTAGTTCCACACCCCTCATTTTATAGATAAAGAAACTGAGTTCCAAAGAAATATAACCTAGGCTTATCTGGGCACACCCAGTTTGCCTAACATAGAAGTGCCCTGAGGTTTTTTATGTGTATTTATTTTTAATATTCCTTTCTTAATTTAATATGTATTTATTTTTAATATCATTTTTTGTTTTGTTTCTTGTTTTTCTTATTTTTTTAAGAAAATTTTTCCATGGTTCCATGATTCATGTTCTTTCTCTCCTCTCCCCCTAACCTCCCCCGGTGGCCGACATGTATTTCCACTGGGTTTTATATGTGTCATTGATCAAGACCTATTTCTATATTATTAATAGTTGCACTGGGGTGGTTGTTTAGTGTCTACATCCCAAATCATATCCGCATCAACCCATGTGTTCAAGCAGTTGTTTTTCTTCTGTGTTTCTACTCCCACAGTTCTTCCTCTGAATGTGAATAGTGTTCTTTCTCATAAGTCCCTCAAAGCTGTCCTGGATCATTGCATTGCTGCTAATAACATTCGATATTCATTTTTTAATATGGAATTCCAATATCTCTCCCTCCCTCCAACCTCTCCCCCATCCATTGAGAAAGCAAGCAATATGATCCATCATACAGGTGAAATTATACAAAACAAATTTCCATATTTTGTTGTTGTTCAGTCATTTCAGTTATATTCAACTGTTCAATGACCCCATTTGGGGTTTTCTGGCAAAGATACTGGAGTGGTTTGCTATTTCCTTCTCCAGCTCATTTTACAGGTAAGAAATTGAAGCAAACAGGGTTAAGTGACTTCTCCAGGTTCCTGCAGCTGGTAAATGTCTAAAGCCAGATTTGAACTCAAGAAGATTCATTTTCAACAGGATGACTAAAGACTAAGCAGGCTATCCATTGCCTCAACAATGAGGGTTAAGCAATTTGTCCACATCACACAGCTAGGAAGTGTATAAGGCCAGATTTGAGCCCAGGACCTCTTGTATCTAGACCTGGCTTTTTAATCTCTGAGCCACTGCTGTCCTTTTTGCTTTCTTTTTTATCACTCTCTTTTCTTTCACTCTTTCCAGCTTGGTCTAGAAGGCAAAAATCCTAGCCTGAATGGGAGAGGAATGGACTTCCTTCCTCTGTTCTCCTTCTTTTCCCCAAGCTCCAAGAAATAGTCCCAGAGATATTTGTTTCTATTCTATTTTGTTTGTCTTCTTTGGATTCAGATGCCAAAGATGACCCCTACTAGAATTAACAGTCTGAGCCATGGCGACTTTGAAGCCTGGATTCCAGGCAGAATGGTGCCACTAGCCAATCCAGCATGGAATCCCTGAGAAGCCATGGGGCCTGGAACTCAGGGGACCAAGGGAAGTTTGGGAATTGGAACTAGTTCTCCATAAGAACTGAGCTAAACTATAAACCTAATTCCCTTTACCTCCCCCAAAGCCTGAGGTGGTATAAGATGGGGGCAGAAGTGGTAGTGGCAGGATTCCAACATGATTCCAAGTTTGTGTATTTGTGATCATACCTTCCATATAAATAAATATTTCATTGTAAAAGCCAATCTGATTGTTAGTGGATGGAATGTAGAGGTCCATGCCCTACAATTAAGGGAACAAAATCAGTGGGGGCTGGAGCCATTTGCAGAAAACCTAGATACTCCTATACAATCCCCTTAAGTGCACCAGAGAATCCTGGGAGAGAAGTGAAATATAATGTACATGGCCTTTGGGCGTGGGGGGAGCAGGTTAGCCTACGAGACAAAAATAAATCCAGCTAGTCCCAATGTGTAAAAAGAGCCCCAGGAAGGAGAATTTGGTCTGAGGCTCTGACTCATGGTTCAGGACCTTGGACAGCATGTGTCAAGCAGCAGTGGCAACATTATCAGCTCAGCTGGCTTTCTCCAGAATAATTGTAGAGAACCCCACTGCCCAGATGGAAGAGCCAAGCAAGGGATGAGGAACCAAAAGTGGAAGAGAGAAGCTCATGGCACCATCAAGAAGGACTGACAGCAATTTGGATGAGGAAGCCTTAGTTTAGCCACTTTAGATCAAGGTAACAAGAATCTGTCAGATCCTTGATGTGACACCCAGGCAGGCAGAACAGAGTAGAGTGTATTTAAACAAAGAAATCAGAACTATACGCTTGGTACTCAGACTTATCAGTGCTATGACCTTGCACAAGTCACTTGACTTTACTGAGATTCAGTTCTCTCTGTTGAAAAATTAGGATAATAATGAGTGGCACTGCCTAACCCAGGGACTATAGTAATGAAGGGTCTTTGTAAACATTAAATCTCAATACCGGGGCAGCTAGGGAGCACAGTAGATAGAGTGCCAGGTCTGGAACTGGGAGGACCTGGGTTCAAATCTGACTTCAGATCCTTCCTAGCTTGTGTGACACTAGGCAAGTTATTTAACCCCAGTTGCTTAGCCCTTGCCCTTCTGTCTTAAAGTTAAAACTAATAAAGATTGGGGCAGCTGGGTAGCTCAGTGGAGTGAGAGTCAGGCCTAGAGACAGGAGGTCCTAGGTTCAAACCCGGCCTCAGCCACTTCCCAGCTGTGTGACCCTGGGCAGGTCACTTGACTCCCATTGCCCACCCTTACCAATCATCCACCTATGAGACAATACACCGAAGTACAAGGGTTTAAAAAAAACTAATAAAGATCTTTAAAAAAAAAAAGCTCAATAGAAAAGAATCATTGTCTATCACTCAATTCAGCCTACAGCTTAATCCTTAGAAAGGGCTAAGAGTTTAAGATGGCTAGAATCATAACTCTCATTTTTATTGTCAGATTCACTTTTCTTCCTAATATCTCAGCGGAGTTGATCATGGGAGGATTTCTAGGCAGGTAAGTTGCACAGGGCAGAGAGTGTAGTGCTTGGGAGTCAGGAAGACCCTCCCATCCTCCCACCACCACCATCCAGTTCAAATCCTGACTCAGACACTTACTAGCTGTGAGTGCCTGAACAAGTCACTTGACTTTTCTCGAACTTGGATTCCACACATGTAATGGAGATAATATCTGTCATGCTGGTCTCGCAGAATTGTTATAAAATTGTTTGGGAACAACCCTTTGCAGGCTTTAAAACACCACATAAATATCGGTTCATATAATAATGATACTATCCCTTTCCTATGTAATGTAGAATGTGCTAACATTCTATATATTCCAAGACCCCTTTCATCTCTAGCATCCTAGATATTCCAAGGCCTCTTCCAGCTCTAACATTCTATTTATCCTCATTATTCTATTCTAAAATTCACACCGGTCACTGTCACCCCTAACTGATATGCCTTCGTCTAACCACATATTTTTCTCCGCTTTGCTAAGACAAAGACCCAGGCTAAGTCATGCTCCCTCTACTGGTATGGGAAAGCTTTGTCTTCTGGGCAGCTTTTCCATTGATTTTGTTCTTGGAAGTTTGGGTCATTCCATTTGAAGAATCAGAAATATGAGCAGCCTCTCTCCTCATTTTAGCCCCCAGACTGGTTGTAAGCCTGAGGGATGGAACCCTTAGCTGGCTTTCCTGGACCTAACAGCCTAGGAATCTCAGCCCATTCCCTGTCACTAATTTCAAATGATATTTTGAAATATACTTTAAGACCTCCTGAAATACCTATTTCTCCTGAAGTCTGTAATTATTTCCTATTGGTTAATATATAATTAGAAGGCTTCAGAGAGGCATATTTTTTGACATGATAGACGGAGCTATTATGACCTATTGTGTTGAGACCTTCAGCTCCTAGCGACTTTTCCGTTCACGGATCATTGACTCAATAGGCCATAATGGCTCCATCTACCGAGGTCAATACAGGGGCTTGTGACACATGATAGACAATAATTGCTTCTGCTTAGAGACTTTTTAGTTCATGGATCACTGACCTGAGGAGCCCTACCTAAGAGGTCTGGGTGGGGGGGAGGGGAGAGGGGGTGCCTCCAAGGCAACCTGACCTAGAAATCTGCAGAGATTCATCCGAAAGAAAGGGGCAAGGCAAGCCTGCCAGCCCTGGTCAACCAATCAACTTAGCTCAGATCCAGATGGGTTAGCCCCAGAACCCTGGTTCTGATGTTTGCTAGCTGTGTTACCAAGGGGAACTCACTTCACACCTATGGATCCTAATTTTCCTCTTCTAAAAAAAAACATTGTCATCCAAAAGAAAAGCAGGCACTTAAATCGCTAGAGAAATGTGAGTTGTGATTATTATTATAATTATTTTCCAATCTTTGAAGGCTCTCTAAGAGAGAGAGAGGAAGAACTCTAGGAGAGAGAGAAAAGAGCTGTCATCTGTCCTCTCCCCCTCCATTTATGTTCCTTATCAGTGTGGAACATAAAGGGGATCCCTATTCAGCTAAGGATATCTCTGAGGTCATTGGGTCAGATTCAGGCAAAAAGGGTCCTACAAGGTCATCTGGTTCAATCCCCTTATTTTATAGATGATGAAACTAAAGTCCCAAAAGATGAAATGATTTCTCCAGGGTTATATGGGGAGTAAGTAGCAAGGGCCAAGATTAATCTCAGATCCAGTGCTCTTTCCCCTATCCCATACTGCCTCTCAAAAGCTGCCTTTCAACCTGGAGATTCTGTGAGTCTGTAACCCCATCACCCCCAAGGCTGGGATTACACCAACCTGACCTCTCTCCCACATTTCTGCAAAATGGTCAACAAAATGAGACTGTGGAGGAAGGGCATCTCATAGAGAATGTTTTGGAGGTGTGGGAAGTAGAGCACCAGAAAACCTCACTGTCCATCTTCAAGTCATAATATTCCTAACCAATGATCAAAATCCTGATACCCCAGACAGTTTAACCCTAAATTCAGTGACAGGTATGTTCAGAGAATAAAGCTGTCATTCTCTCTCAGGACTAGATATGTCTGGCCTGGTAAGACCAAGAATTGAACTGTTTCTCAGTTTTGCTAAACAGTTTTTTTTTT